>NC_059346.1:51280000-51417500 GCF_019703515.2 Myxocyprinus asiaticus
CAACTATCACAAATTAGTACAAGATGGCGAGTCATACAAAAACAATTTTTAATCCCATAGAGAAAAATCAACAAAAGTTGTTATGATTTTTCCTAAGTTTAACCCTAAATCAAACATAAAGCTAACCATAAAGTTTAATCCCTTTGCCAAACCCTAAACCTAACCATTAATTTAACAGGAAAATAGCTGTTGTGTACCACAGAAGAAAGAAAACACTGGGGTTCGGAATAAAACAAGGTAAGCATAATACAGGTTATTGACACATCATTTGTATTGCACAAATAATTAACCAAATATGTTCACAGACCTTTAAAAAAAAGGGTTTTGGGCTAGCTAAAATTTTATGCTGGTATTGTATAGATTTGAAATTCTGTTTGTTGATTGGTTTGTCTAGAAATCAATAAAACTCATACTTTTTTGGACAAGCAAAGTTGTAAAATATCTTTCGATTTTGCCATCTCATACTTAATAATTATTAATGTAAGAAATTCAGATGTTTACATGAGATTTGAAATCATCAGGTTATTCTCTGCTTTTGATGTCAAAACATAATCAGGTAGGCACAGAACACGTACACATTGGATAATGTGTACCATGCAACGTGTTTCCACGCAACGCGAAATCAGAGTAATGGGCAAAAAAATACCTGTGCTGGTTGGTTTATCTGTAAACCTTTTATGACCTTTTCCCTATAAAGTAACATTGTTTAAGGCAGATACTTGGCCTTACATGCTGTCGGCTTGTTAAACGGATAGTTCACCCAAAACCTACAGAGCTGAAATATTCTTCAAAAAATCTTTGTGTTTAGCAGAGGAAAGAAAGTCATACACTTCTGGGATGGTATGAGAATTTTCATTTTTGGGTGAACTATTTCTTTAAGTGTAATCGTGCTTATTATATGAAAAAATTCTTAAATTGCTTTTGAAATTTTGCTTTACAGGGAAATTCATCTTGTAAGAATGGCTTGATATTTAAACCAGACACTTGATTAACTAGATTAAAACAAAACAGAGGAGCTGAATAAGCATAGCATTTTTTGTTGTTATTATTATTATTATTATTATTGGAGTGTGGATGTTCACCTTTCACCAGGGTAATAGCAACTGTTAAAAAAAAAAAGCACAAATATTGAATAAATATATGAATAAGTCAAAGACCTTTCACGTCATTACCCCCCTGTGCAAGGTCAAAACCCAAAGGATAATGCTATTCTCATGTTAAAATGAATCATAGCATGCACAGTGGAGAATCTAGATTTGCTGGAGGGCATGCAGATAAACAAGGGCTGAGAGAGAGGCATTGAAAGATTGGGTGGGTGGATTAGAGGAGGGAGGCCCCTACAAACCTGTCCAGCTTGACGCCTGTCTCTTTCATCACTCATTAAAGGCGTTTGCAGTGCAGCTGAGGCCATCCACAAAAAGTCATGCTGGATGGAGGCGTCACAATCTGGACAGCCTGCCCTCAATCCCCCCTGCCAAGTCAGATTACAAGGGTCTACCAATAAAGACCCCTTATCTCCACACACCCACTAACAAGCTGGAGTCAGAAAGCCCCTTTTGGGACTGAAGATACAGAGATGATGAGTTATGAGGGAACAGCCGAGTGGAACCATGCTAAATTTAATAAGGTAAAAGCTGAGCTCTGCTGATTAACACGGAGACACATTGATTATGTTTGCACGCGTCGAAACCCATGAACGGTATCCCATCATTTCACAAAACAGGACGTGGTGCTGAAAGGTTATGTTTTAGTATGTTACCCTTGACCTACATATGCAGGTCATTAAGAGGGCTTTACCTTACAACATGTCATACATTTGACTGTTGCCCTTTAAAATCATTAAAGGGTGTACTTTTAATAAAACCAAAGTTCTTCCCCTGCACATTTTTTATAAGGCAAATGTGTATATGTGTATATAAAAAAGTTAAAATTGTAACCTGCCATTGTAACCTTAAGGATCTACTTCTACTTTATCTAACCCTTAAAATCAGCTTTTTAGTGTAGCCTTATGTGATTAATTCAGATATGATAAATAATATTGTTACTGCATATGCCCTTTGAAGGGCAGTATTGTTGTTTAACAATAAATTTCCCTAATAATTATTCATATATACTGCATATGTACAAATGTTTTGTCAGGTAGCTTGTGTAAGGTGGAATGTGCTTTATGTGGTAACATCTCATTTAGAGGTCGACTAATAGTGGATTTTGCAGATACTGATAACTAAGGTGGTGGGAAAGGCCGATAACCGATTAATTGGACAACAGTTTTTTTTTAAATCAATTTATATAATGTAAAAATAAAGAAATCGTTTTCCTTACTATGACGGGTACAGACACAGAGGCTTCAAGAGTCCAAAATGAACAAAATCCTAGAAGCAGTTTATTGTGCAACCAAAATCCCAATTCTAACCAGATAAAAATACAAATTTGATGCTACAAAAAAAATGTAGGACTGTGCATAACACACTGTGGACTCTTATTTTGAAATTACAGAGACATGGTTCTGTTACAATGCTCTATATGTAACTATTTACCACATTAAGCTTTTTATTGCATATACATTCTACATATGAATGATTTTTTAATATATTTCATCAGATGAGGTTTAATGAGGAATAAGGTTAATTATTATTCACAAGATATGAAGTTGAATGCATGTGCTGAAGAGGCACGTTTCCGTATACTCGCATTTTTCTTTGCAATTTCGAACTTTAGATTATCTAACCAAAATAACAAAATATGCATTGAAGTGTGGATAAAAATATGGCTCAATATTGTCAATGATGAAAGATTTAAATACAGCAAATCCCCACTTGATTGGCATTATTTCACCTCTAGAGTCACCGGTTATACTGTAAACCAAAATGTTCTAACTGTAGAATCTTCTAGTGCTGGCCACAGAAGAACACTGAGGGGGAAAAAAAATAAAATAAAAAAACTATCAGCTTACTATTTAAACTTTCTACATCATAATTTTTCCCGATAACCGCTAGTTCCAAAAAGTAACTATTGGCAGCGATTAATCAGTAAAAACAAATATATTGGTCTACCTCTAATGTAAATTAACTGCTTTTTTTTTTACATTTATTTATTTTTTTATATTACATTAAGTTGTCCCATCATAAGTCATTTTTTTTAAAGGGTAGATCAGGTAGAACTATATCAATGTAAAAATTATCCCTTTTACAGTTTAGGCTATATGAAATCTAAAGCTTTCTGGTAAACAGGGGCATAGATTTCAGGGAGGGGGTGGTGGATGGGGGGAGGTAACCCTCTGATAATAAAAACAAGCAAGTACAACCCCCCTGTTATTTATACCATGATCAATGGAAACATGGGTAAATGCTTCATGCTGCAACAACCCCCCCCCCCCCCAGTGTTCAACCTACACCTTGATTCTTGAGCTGAAAATTCTGTCCCCCTCACTTTTAAAAATGATAGCTACGCCCCTGTGTGGAACACAAAAGACATTTATATTAAAATCACAGCCTGTCTTTTAAATATAAAGCCAGTTGATAGTGACTCACTTTAAATCTTACAAAAAGGAACCAAAATATCATAAAAGTAGTCCATGCGATTCATTGCGTGTTAAAAAAAATTCACTAAAACCAATTGTATGGCTTCAGAAGACTTGGAATATGATGCAAGGACTATTTTTATTATACTTTTTAACTTAAAAATGAGGCACTATCCACTTCAACTGTATTGGAAAGACAGACCGGGATATTTATTAACATCTCCTTTTGTGTTCAGTATAAGAAAGAAAGTCATACAGGTTTGGAATGACATGAGGGTGAGTAAATGATGACATAATTTTACATTTTTTGACGAACTATCCCTTTATTCCTTTTGCTAGCTCATGATACCTAATGTGCCTTAACTATGTTGACATTATACCACCTTATAAAGTGTTATTAATTACTAGTATCTAAATAAATGCTTCCGTTTTTCACTCAGTCTCTTTCTATTTCTGTTTCTCCTGCATACTAAACTTGCATATTACTGCAGTGAGCATTTAAAATGAAAGTTAGATGTTGAAAGTAAAAATCAAAAGTTAGTGGTCATTTCAGTTTTGGATTGAACTCTTTATATCATACAGTACTGCAGGCGACAATAAATAAAATATGCACTACTGCCTTGAGAGGTCCTCACTCCCCCCAATTACATCTATGCAAGACCGTCTTCACCAGAGGCAAAGATGCTCGAGCGTATGCAGTTCAAAGCAGTTTTTTTTTTTTTATTCTCTTGTGGTACAAATGGGGAAAAAGACTGAATCCATTTCATTTCACTCAACTTGGTGACAGCAAAAAATCTTCAGTAATTAGATGAAACTTTAGTTTCCCTCCTGATTAATGAATACCAGATCATTTGTGCAAGGGTGTGTGAGAGATACATTCCATCTTACATTGGTCACATTAAAATTATAGTATTTTTTAAGGTAAGATCAGACTGTGAGAGACATCAGTACAGCTAAACAGCTCTGGTGGGCAATCAATAGAGACTCTTGAAAACCTTGCTTGCAACAGCAAATCTACAGCATGCCCTGTCAGAGTGAATCAATTCTGCATACAAATTATCCATGTGTTTAAAACAGCTCAGGATTTTCCTTTAAAAAAAAGGGCTATTGAATAAACCTACATATTGATATTATTATCTGGTATTTTGCTCATACCAGAGTATTCAATACAAAATCAAAATACAATACAAATTCAATACAAAAAAAATCTTTGAAACAAACAGAGCACCACCCACTTCTATTCCAATTGCATTGTATCAAACCATTGGTATAACAGATATTTCAGGCTTTGGGGATGTTTGAATCTGAGGCAGGGGCACAAAGATATTTGAAATGAAAGCTTGTGATACATTATCGATTTCCTCAAAGAGGATAAAGTGTATCATATCTGAGCTAAATATAGTTTATTTCTGCCCAAACAGCACATCTAGGTTGCATATTCAAGGTGTGTTTTGAATGGAGGTCTTTGTTCAAAACTTCTTAAGTGTCAAACTATAAATTTATTTCACTGAGACTGAATTTGCTAAGGGCTGCTCTCTGGGGTCCTGAAGTAGTTTCTAGGATTCTAGTCTACTGAGACTTACGATTTTCTCCAGGTGGATGATGAAACGGGTGAAAAAGTCCCATAGACTTAATTAATAACAAGGAAGTCATAAAGATTTGGGTCCATGAACACATGAAAATGGAGTGACAGATGCAAGTCTTTTCCATGATTTTACTCATACGATTTGCCATAAACATTGGACAATACTGTAGATAATATAAAAATTCAAAATTAAACTTAATATTGGTAAAAACCTCTTAAAATTAATGTTGATCATCAATACATGACCTGGTGCTTGAAGGTTCTAATAAAAGCGGTGGGACTAGTGACCAAAAACACAACAGGATGGATAGATCATAACCATGAATGAATCTAGCTCCAAAAATATCCAATATATTTATTTATTCAAATCATATATTTGTTATTAAATCAGATAATGCCAATAGTAAGCTTACAGTACATAGTCAATTATATTTATATGTATTATAAACCATAACCTGAGATATTAAACTATTAAACCAAATTATTAATTAAACTGAGATCATTAATAATTGCAGTGCAATTTATAGTATATAATTTAATAATCTATATTATGCAATAGTTAACAAAGTAAATAGTTGCATTTATTCATAGCAAACCGCAAATTAAGTCCTATACAAATTATTATATGGCAAACATTTGATATGATGTTTACACACTAAGGCAGCTTATACATCACTCTGAGGCATCTCCTCCATTGACTTCCATTCAAACTAGGGGTTGCACGACTACTGATTTTAAATTGTTGACTAGTCGAGCCCTTTAGTTGAGTCAAAATCAACTCACCCACATGGGTGGTGTAGAAATTCCACTCCACTACCCACTGAATATTAAAGTATAGAAAGATCTACGTACGCTACAATGTAATAGGCTTAATTAGTTATATGTAATGTGTCTGGGGTCCCATAAGCTGCCATATCAAAAACGAGAGTTCACGGCAAATTTGCTGCAAACTTGCTTATTATGCATAGCACTAGTATTTCTGTTATATTTACCGGCCACTTTGCATATATTGGAGGTTCCTGTAGCATCTGTGTCATCTTCATCAAAGTACATTTGAGCTACTTCACACATTCAGTGCAAAGCCATCGGCTTCCACACCTGATGGTGAGTTTCCAAAACATAGGATGGCAGGGGAAGAGTCATTTATATTCATGAGTAAAATGATAACTGATTGAATGATTCAGTAATATTCATAAGGAAAGCACTTCCTGGTTGGACAGAGAAACTATAACACAATCCCTAAACCTAAGCCTAACAAACCAGGTAGAGCTTTTCTCATTAATATGAATGGGTCTCCACATGACATCCCACTATTCAGAAATCCTCTACCCACTCTATTTCCTGCAGACGTGTTTTGTAAATCATGTGGAAAGCGACTAGCCTTCAGGCGTACAGTGTTGACTACATTGGTTATAGCTGACCAGTCAGCAAGTCTATGCAACACCTGATTGAAACAGCTTCCCTTGTTGAACAACTTAAAGACATTGCTGACCTCTCCAAAACAGTCTACTAACAAGTTCCCAAAAAGGAAAGTTGGTGAGCATTAACCAGTGTTGTTCACAAATCACAGTAAGTTCTGTCTGTAAATTAACAGATGTTGATTTTTCTTATGCAGGAATTATTTTTCATATTCTGATTGTGAAGAATCATTAATTGCAATGTGCATTCTCTTGCATCAGCATTTGTAACACTTACAGTGTTGGTAGCTGAGAGATATTTGGGGCCTCCCAGGCAGCTTTATTAATCCCAAAAAATCTGGGTGAGGAGCATTTTCCCAGTGTGCCCATTCCTTGGCCTTCTGACCATGAGCAAAAGGAGTGCATTGTGGGAGGGAGAGCAGTCTTGGCATATTCTGGGGGACAGCTGGTGACAGACTGTTTGTTCTTCTTTAGGATGACAGCCCGGCACAGTCAGGGAGAGGTCACCTTCTCCACGCCTTACTGGGCTCTGACAAGCCTGAGATTCAGTCTTGTCTTTTTATCTGTTGTCCTCCACATTTTTCTGTCATTGAACATAACATATTGGCACCAGGTAGCAAAATACGTGCAGAGATGCTGTGATCTTTAGATGTTCGTACAAACACTGGCTGAACTGATATCTCATCCAGCGATATGTGAAAGACATTGATGATCATGATTACATTACACTTGTATCTCTATTATGGTGGAAATCTCCAGTATTGTTTAGCTGTTACTGCCAATTTAGGATCTGCCCTGTTGAAAAGTTTAAAATGTTGTGTGTTGGATGTTGGTATGTGGCATGCAATGCTAGTGTACTGGATTCGCAACTAGTTTCACCAATAAGACACTTTGGTCAACCAGCTTCAGTGTCATTCTCAAGAAACAGTGTCATTTGTATGAAATGTGTATCCCTTTGACTTACTACTGATACAATAGAGTGCAAGTCGTGTTCCGGAAGAAAAACCCATTCATTTTCTCCATAGAAGAACTGATTTTAAACGTATTATAAACCTTTAAAGACACATTGAGCAAAGAGGTTGTTAATCAGTGGTATATGCTTATGTTGAAGGCATTAATCCTGGTGAATAATTACCCTATCCATGATCTTGGAGAGAAAATATCAACCAATCAGAGAATTACAGCAAACAAAGCATGCCAAAAGAGCTCAGCACTGTAAATGCAATCGAGTCGGTCTCCCTATACTCATAAACTACTTCTATATAAGAATTATGGCTGTCAATCGATTACAAATCAAATTAAATGAAATGCAGATTAATTAATTGAATTAATCACAATTAATCGCATATATCATTATGTGCTGAGAAAGGCCCCCAAATAAAGATAATTCATATACAAAATGCATAATAATTAGGCCTGTCAATCAATTAAACATTTTAATCGAATTAATTACACGACATGCCGATTAATTAGTCGCAGTTAATCGCATATATCATTCTTTTCTGAGAAAGACCCCCAAATAAAGATAATTCGTATAAAATAATGCATAATAATTAGTGCTGTCAATCGATTAAAATTTTACAAGCCTACAGTTGACAGAAATCTGTTTTGCATTGAGTTCGTCAATGTGTCCAGTTCTCACAGTACACGTTCTAGGTTCCGTCTGCGCTATTTTTAATTGTCGCTCTACATGCTTAGAATATGTACATCAAGCTTGAAAAAAGTCTGTGATTTCGCATGCTGACATCGACTCTACAATTGTCTCACGTGTGTAATGAACATTGGAAGATCTCTCTGCCCACTTGCAGCTCGTACGGTTGGAAAATACGTACTTTTATTACAGAATTTACGTACGCGTCAGGGGGCATAATTAATTGCATTCATTTTTTTAACATGTTAAAGTAACATCTTTAGTAACATCTTACTAAATTAACAAGTTAAATCGATAGCCCTAATTAGAATATATCTGAATATTTTGGAATAAAGATAAGATATATTGTTTCTATACTTATATCAACAACTTTAAATCGATAGTTTTATATTTTTACATCATTTTAATTCCATTAGGTCATATGCAAAGCCTCATGAGATTATACTTCATGCCCTCATTTAAGATGTTAAGTACACAGTCTTGTACCTTTGTCTTTTTGTCTAATTTCAAATACTTTTTAGCTTCAAATCAAAGTTTGTAATGTTGTGATTCACCTCGGAGCTGGTTGGTTTGGTTCATGGCTTAGAACGCTTTTATGAAGGTTTTTATGAAATTCTTATGAAAGAAATGAATGGGGCAAAAAAACTTCCGGAATCAAGATAGCAGAAAAAGTTGGCGGACACTGTTACGCTCTATTAACAGGAAACTGAACTCATGTTATTTGATAGATTTAGATATCATGTCATGGTTTATTAATATTTTTACAATAATTTTTTTATTCTTTTTAAGTGTGATTTATTCAAGGCACCTCAACTATGAATAATAATTTAATCAGTTATATTAATTATCAACAATGAGCATAAGAATTCAAAACTTAGTGTGATAGAGATAATGTTGAAATAATGTTAGGCTAAGGTTAGTAACAACAAATAATATAACAAAATTTTTAGGACTGAGGGTAATGGTTAAAAAAAAAACATCCATTGAAACCCCCATATTTCTGACCACTAATCTAAATATTAAGGGTGTATTTTCCTAGTACTTTGCACCTGAGGTGCAAAAATATGCTTTCTTGAAAGCTTAGCAGTAACTTTTTTAAATGAAATGATAAAAAAATACAAAAAAAAAAAACAATGGATTTTTTTAGGCGCAAATTGCATCATTTTCAATAAAAGACCCTTCACTAGCCGGACCAGCACCAAACCAATACTAACCAGCACAATTCAGACTAAGCCAGCAAGGAAACTCAATGGAAACCAAGTTGTTCTTTTCAGCAAGATGGGTGTGGATGGGAATACACACACCTCTACCCATCACCACAATAGAGGGGCAGACCCAGCCTTTAGAGCAGCAGTAATGAGCCCCTCTAAAGAGGTGTAGGCTCTTTCTATGTGCTGTCACTCACTGAGTGGGGTACAGAGCAATATCCCACTGCACAATTATCCCCCTCAGAGTTAACAAAGTGCCCTTAATGACAACCCTACTGGCACCATTCCAGCTACGAGTGAAAAAAGCAGGACAAGGCAAAGGTTTCCACAAATGTCAGTCTGGACTACGCCACACTATGAACCATTTAAGAATCGTATTGGAAAATCAAAATGGACGTGCATTATGCAAACACAAGAAAATGGTTGCGGTAATGCCATTTTTCATGGGATGTATTTGTAAATGTGTCTCTTTGTGTGTTCCTCATCTACATGGGCGCTTTTGGCCCTGTGGACTTAAAACACTTCCCACGCTCTACTAGTTTGTTTAATTTTCAGAATGTAACACTTTACAATAAGGTAACGTTTGTTAACATTAGTAAATGCCTTAAGTACCATAATCTCACAACGAACAATAATTTTGTACTGCATTTTTTTTAATCTTAATTATGGGTAATATTAATTTATTATATACAGTTGTTCATTGTTAGTTCATGTTAGGTCATAACTAATGTTAATGTATACAACTTTTAATTAAAAAACAAATTATGAGTATATTTGTTGAAATTAACATTAACCAAGATTAATAAGTGCTGTAAAAGTATTGTTCATTGTTAGTTCATGTTAACTGATGTTTACATGTACAACCTTATTGTACAGTGTTACCCAAAATCCAACAGTGGACATACATCACATAATTCAGTCATGTTTGTCATTTTTTTATTTTTTTATTTTCTGAAAATCATGAGCATTTCAACCATTTTATTGTGTTTAATAGCACACTTTTGCATATTTTAGTTGGATTCATATCCTCAGAAGTGATCTTACAGGTGTGGGTGAAAAACACAATATTTTATTTTTTTTACTATTAATTCTCCTCCCTGCCCAGTAGGTGGTGATATTCATGACAAATGTGAATCACCAAAAAAAAAAAAAAAAAAAAAAAAATTAAAAAGAAGGAAGGAAGCATGACAGTGAAAGTGGAGATTTATAGTAAAAAAGGACTTAAATATTTATCTGTTTCTCACCAACACCTATCATATTTTATCATATGCTGATTTCATGTCATTTTTGAGCTTCAAATTTTGGCAACCATTCTCTTGCCTTGTATGGACCTACAGAGTTGAGATATTCTTCTAAAAATCTTCATTTGTGTTCAGCAGAAGAAAGAAAGTCATACACATCTCGGATGGCATGAGGGTGAGTAAATGATGAGAGAATTTTCATTATTGGATGAACTATCCTTATGTGAAATCATATTTCATGTGTAAGCTTGTGTTTGTTTTTTGGTAGAATAGGGGTGTGTTAGGTTGGGAAGGAGCTGTGTTTTGAGGTGGTGGTCTGTTACTTCCTTTAGCTTTGGGCGTGCTTGATACAAAATATCAAAAGAAAACTATTCCTTGAGGTTACACTATAGTTACAGTAATTGAAATACATATGCCACCAAATGCATACCAATAAAAAACAGAACAGAGTTCAGTTACAACAGCAGAGTGTTTGGAAGAGTGGGTCAATTTGCATAATTTAATATTGCACTGAAAAATGTATTTATTATTTAATATTGCACTGAAAAAATTTATTTATTTATTTATTTATTTCAAAAGCTCCTGGCAGGGCATTTATTTATTTTGTTGTGTGTCATGCTCTGAGTTGTAGATATATGCTGTTTGGGAACTGCAAATGTTAGCAAAATAGGGGAGCTGAATGAATAGTTAAAGTCTTTCTGTCAAACTTGAATTTTATCTCCACATACTGAGAAAACATTAAAGGAATAAAAAATGGAAATTCTTTCACCATCTACTCACCATCATGTTGTTCCAAACCTATCAACAATATGTCAATATTGGATGAAAAACAGACCAAAATTTGACACATTCATTTTCAATGAAAATTTTGTCACAAAACCGGTCTGGGGTACATTTCCCAAAAGCATCATTAGCCAACTAGGTTGCAAGTTCCATCATTACCAACATAGTTCAGCGATTTGCTGTGTCACTAAACCATAGTTCCAACGAACATTCGCAACAGCATCGCAAAGTTGTGTGGTAGGAACTACAGCTCTCAACCTGTGGTTAGAAGCACAGTTCATTGTTAGTTTGCTGTGTGGACATCAGTTGACTTCCCTGAAGCTTCTGTATCTTTTATTACATATATATGTTTCATTCTGTCAAGACTTTGATCACGTTTACATGCCCTTAAGAAAATAATTTATCCCAGGGTTTTAGAGAAAGCGGCATTCTGAAATGTCACGTAAACGCAAATGCAGCCGTTTAAGGGATTAAAGGCTGTTAAAAAAAGCGCTTTAACAAATGCAGCTTCTGTTGGAGAACAAGGCTTATGTGTCCATGTTAACGCATAAGTGCTGTTCTTATAGGTTTTTGAAGAGTGCGTATGTGCATATGTGCCCAAGTGCATCGGGGGAACCCCAAAGTCTGTTGTAGAGGGAAACTCCACTATTGCAGCACAATGTATCTGTCGCATTTACACGGTGCACACAGCTTTTGTGTTTTCAGCAGCTTTCGTCCATTAAATAGCTTTCTTCAGGATATGTAAATGAGCTATTATAATTTAATACCCGCAAAGGTTATTACTCACCCCTGCGTAATGTCATTAATTACAGCTCTATATTATTGAACCATCGTGGTTCGAACGATGGATGTGTGACATAGTTACTACGTTTTTTAGGAAACAGTCGTGACTAGCTTGTTAATTTCTCCAATGAAGCACTGTACTATTGTGGTTAAGCAGTGAGATACATTTTTATATGGGAAAAGCACCCCTAAACGATTAGTTCACAAACCAGACATACCTATTTCTCACAAACCAAGGAGAGTTAGGTCAAGTACCAAGATTTTCAGTGAATAATGATTGAAGTCTAGTCTGTTTCTCACCCAAAGCCAGGGGCGGACTGGCTATTGGGAGCTCCGGGTGTTTTCCCGGTGGGCCGCTGGGTAATTTGGGCTGGCCTGCTACTGCGCAAGTACTGGCCCGTCCTAACGGCGATATTGCCGGCCGCCCTGGGCTCCAACATGGCCGCACAGGAAGCTGTAACAAAGCGAGAATTCAATAAACTTATTAAGGTCATAATAACACAATGGCTTTTATTTTGAAATCATGTAATGACTTTTATCTTGAAATTGCTTACACAGTGGAGCGGTTTCCGTTTAAAAACGGAACTCACGTTTGCTCCGTAACTCACATGGACTTCATTATTTGACATACAAATCACAATAATGTGACAACCAAAAACAACATATTAAGTATAAGATGAGCTCTGAATAATAACAAAATGACAAATAACTGCAAGTTACAATGAATACAATAACAGCAGCGTAAATAAATTAGGCAAATAGTAAAGCTATGGGAGTCACATGACGCCATGCAAGGTTCGGACGTGTGAACGGCGAGCTCTGCGCACTTTGCTAGTTTCAACACTATTAATGACATAAACCATTGAGATTCAATACACTCTGTTCCAAAACTGTTCTAGAAGGACAATATGTCAAAGAATTCAAAATCCTCGGGCTCATGGAGACAGTCGATTTGGTCGGAGAAATGAGGAAAATTCGGCAAGAGATGTTGAACATGTCAGCAATGCTGACGAAGGTAGTTGCTGACTTGGAGGATCTTGCTATGTCGATCGATCACTGCCATGGAGATGAAATTCTCTGAGGTGGTTACAAGAGTGGAGGATGTCGAGAAATGGATCGATTAATAATTCTGTGGAGGCAAGGCATAGATCTAATAGGGTCAGAGATGAATAATAAAATATAATCTGTGTAAAGCAAAAGTTTAAGCACCACACCTCCCGCCACCACCCCTGGAAAATCATCCTCCTTTCTTATCGCAGCTGCTAATGGAGTCATCGGAGAGGGAATTATCTGCTAATCCGCTAGTGACCAAGGTGGATTGGAGCATGTCTGGGAGAAGTTAGAGGACATGGAGAACCGTAGCTGGTGGAATAACGTCCGATATGGTGAAATTCCTGGACGGACTCTTTCCGAACCTGCTTGACATAACAGCTCGGTGATCCGCTGAGGGAGACAGGCCCCGATCAATTCTGGCCAAATTTCTGAGATCATCTGATAAAGATCTTGTATTACGCGAGGCGAGGAGTAAAGGAGGGCTTTTTTGGAAGAACCACAGCATTTTCTTGTTCCCCAAAAAGTATATGTTCAAAAACAAAAAGGCTACAACATACATATTTAAAACAACATGTCTCCCTCCACTGCCCCTCCCTGAGAGCCCTCCAAAAAGGCCAAATAGCTGCCCCACCTCCTGATGAACATATCCATCGTTGCCTAGCATTCTATATGACAACTCTTCCCAAGCTGCCACCCTGCCCATCTCCTCGCACCACTCACGAACGAGGGGGCTCCAGCTGACTTCCATCCTCTAAGGATAACCTGTCTGCCCACCATAACACCGGCCAGGATCCAATTCTTCATGTACTTATCTCCTACATCAATGACCGTCACCCAAAATACAGAGCCTGGGGCAAAAGGAGATCCGACTACCCAATACGTCGGCCATAAAATTCTGGACCCTCAACCAGAACTCCTGTATCTTACGACACCCCCAAAAACATGGGTGGTGTCTCCATCTTCTAAATGGCATCGCCAGCAGGTGGGTGTGTCCTCAAGACCAAGCCTATACAATTTAGAAGGGGTCCAATAAAATCTATGTAGAATCTTAAATTGCATAAGGCGCACCCTTGCATCTCTAGATGCAGACTTGATGTTTTTAAGAATCCTAGCCCACACTCCCTCCTCCAAAACCAAATTTAAATCTTCCTCCCATAATCTTTTGAGGGAATTTAAAGCCCCGTCCCCAGACCATGAATTAGCAGGGAGTAATACACTGATGCCTCATGACCTTTTCTAAAAGCAGTAATCACCACTCCCAGAGTATCTGCTGCACTAGGGGTGTGCGTGCCACTCCCCAAAACAATGCAGAGTAGGTGGCGCAGCTGTAAATATTTTGAACCAAATTTTCAAAAGGTCTCAATACTCCACTCTCATACAGGTCACTGAGTGTATTAACCCCCCTCACAATCCAATCTGACCAATAGAAAGGGGACTTATTAATGCATAGTTTAGGGTTCTGCCATATGCTCGAGGCTACGTTTAAATAAATATCCGAATTAAACACTCTGGACACTTTTGTCCATATCGAGTGTAAATGCAAAATAATGGGGTGTGACTTAACTTCTCCAATTAATTTGATCGAAAGGCTTTGCAGAGGCGAGATAGGGGCAAGAGCTTCCTTTTCAATACAAAACCAGGGAGGGGCTCTCTCAGGTGTAAGCGACCAATGAGCCAAATGTCTGAGACCGAATGCATAATAATAAAACAAAATCTTGGGTAGGCCTAACCCACATTTATCAATCGGCCTATGTCATTTATTGAAATGTAACCTGGCACGCTTACCATTCCAAATGAAGGACTTTGCTATGCTATCAAATTGCTTGAAATAAGAGAAGGGGACATCTATAGGGAGAGATTGTAACAGGTAGTTGAATTTTGGAATACAGTTCATTTTAATTACATTAACCTTCCCAATCATCGTACATAAGTGTAATGAAGCCCACCTGTCCACATCATTCGAAAACCTTTTTATTAAGGGATCAAAATTAACTCTGACTAAATCAGAGAAATTTGCTGGGAATAAAATTCCCAAATACTTAATGCCCTGTTTGGGCCACTGGAAGGCACCCGGCTGGAAGGCTGTTACTGGACAATACGCTGTCAAAGCCAAAGCTTCGGATTTAGACCAATTTACTTTGTATCCTGAGAACTTGGAAAAGGAATTAATAATTCTGTGGAGGCAAGGCATAGATCTAGTGGGGTCGGAGACGAATAATAAAATATCATATGCGTAAAGCAGAAGCTTATGCACCACACCTCCCGCAATCACCCCTGGAAAATCATCCTTCTTTTTTTATTGTGGCTGCTAATGGCTCCAGGGCAAGACAAAACAAAAATGGGGAAAGAGGGCAACCCTGCCGAGTGCCCCATTCAGAGTAAAATAATCTGAAATTAATCCATTTGTTTGTACCGCTGCTACAGGGTGTTTATAAAGTAACTTAATCCAACCAATAAATGTACTCCCGAACTCATACATTTCCAAAATCTTAAAAAGATAATCCCATTCTACCATATCAAACACCTTTTCGGCGTCAAGGCAGCGACCGGAGACTGATCATTCGCTACTGACCACATGATATTGATGAGACGCCTGATGTTATCAGAAGAGCTGTGGCCCCGAATAAACCCCACCTGATCTATATGAAATGTCATAACCTTACTTAATTGGTTAGCCAAAATTTGTACATCTAGTTTGATCAGGGAGATTGGATGGTAACTTTTACACTTGCTTGGATCTTTGTCCTTTTTAAGAATCAAACTGATCCAGGCTTGTGTCATAGTTGGAGAAAACTTTCCATTCTTTAATGATTCAGTATAAACTTCTAACAAAAGTGGAGCCAATTCTGTAGCATAAGATCTAAAAAATTCTGCAGCAAAACCATCTGGCCCCGGAACCTTACCAGTAGGTAGGGACTTAATTACCTCATCAAGCTCCTCCAAGGATATCTCAGAATCAAGAGAGTTTTTTTGCTCAGTCTTCAGTTTAGGAAGATCTAATGGTTCCACAGTTTCTAATATCTTCATCAGTAGATGAAGACGTGGAACTATAAAGATCAAGATAAAATTATTTAAAGGCATTATTAATATCAGTGGCAAAATAGTATTATATCTGTATTTCAATCGAGTCAATTCTCTGAGGCCATCAGATGACTTACGGCATTTCAGCTCTGCCTCTGCACTTTTAATATTTCCTTCCAACTCCATGAGTTCTCATGCTTTGGATTTTGTGGTGAATGAGGCATACTGTATGATCTGACCCCTAAGGACCGCCTTAAGTGCCCACAGAGGATACCAAGGACCAGTTGGTCTCCATATAAACACTGATTTCAGTCTTTAACATTTGTTCGAAATCAGGATTTTGCAAAAGGGACACATTAAGGCACCAACTATATGATTTAATTTTCTCTATATGTGGCAACACCTCTAAACTCACCAGGGCATGATCTGAGACTAAAATGTTTCCAATTGAGCAATCAACAACAGATGAAATGAGGGATTTGGATATATAAAAAAAAAAAAAAAAAATCTACTCTAGAATAAATCTTATGGACTGATGAAAAAAATGTATAGTCTCTACCAGATGGGTTCAAAAGTCTCCAAATATCTGTGAGACCAAGATTTTTACACATCCTGTGAAGCGTCAGTGTTGCTCTAGGGGGCTTACACACTTTTGCTTCACTTTGATCAAGGACTGAGTCCATCAAAAGATTAAAGTCTCCTCCCAATATTATATCATGAGGGGTGCCAGCGGCTTGCAACATCCCTTCAAGATCTTTAAAAAAGCCCTGATCATCAGCGTTAGGTGCGTAAATATTAGCCAAAATCAGACTTTGACCCTGAATTTCTGCTAAAACAATAGTGACTCTTCCTAATTTATTATTAAACTGTTTGAGAAATTTGAACTGTAAATGTTTATTTACCAATATAATGATATTGCTCTTACTTGAGCCAACACTAAAGAAAACATGTCCACCCTATATCTTCCCAAATTTTTCAGCTTCCTGCAGGGAAAGATGTGTTTCTTGAAGAAACACTATATCATATTTCTTACGCTTAAGAAAAGAAATAACCTTCCTTCTTTTTATGGGGTGCCCCAACCCATTTACATTCCTTGTGGAGAGAGATATTACACTCATATTAACATTTGACATTTTGATATAATAGAAAAAATTAATTGTGTGTCAAAAACAAAATTATGAAGACCACATTTCAACATTAATACAACAATAAAACCCCGAACTTCCCCCCGAACAAAACAAACAGAAAAAAGTCTTTAACCCCATGCACGACAGCGCCAACCGACGTCAATCCCTTTAAACTCAAACAGTCCATGTATGCCTACGAGAGTCGCCGCGACAACTTTGCCATCGGATTGCTCAATTTTGCCTCACAAATTTGTAAGGCAAAATTACATAACATCAAATATTTTGTAAAACAAACCCCAGCCAATAGGCAGAATAAACACAAAGAACGTGTAGATTCATTCACAGAACTGTCTCAAAGGTGTGTTCCTTCACAAAACAAATTCCAGCCAATATAAAGCCATTCAGTTTCCTTGGACAGACAAACGAATCTTCGGTGAGCCAGCTGATGAGTGCAGCAGATGACATAATCATTCCAATGTCCCATGAAAATTCTCCACAAATCATACTCCAGCCAACAGGAGGCATAAGCACAAGGAACTGACAGATTCATCCATAACTGTCCCGAAGTAATGTAATTTAACAAAACAAGCTCCAACCACTAGGCGGAACCAGCACAAAAGGAAATGAAACACACATCCCGGTCCTCGGATGGTCAAGAGTTAATTCACTCGGAGGCCGCATAAAAGTATATCCCATGATTTACACAGACTGCCAAATTTATAAAAGACATCCTTTTTGTGGGCATGTAGATATTTGCGGTCATCCGTTCATTGTAAAAGTGATCTTCCGTCAATGCAAAAGGTTCTTTAAGGAAAAGTGTTAATCCACAAAACAAAACAAACTCCAGCCACTCGGCGGAGCCAACGCAAAAAGAAACAAAAATGGCGCCCAGCTTCCTCCAAAAACCAGAGTATGTACAGTGAGTCAATCCACTCACAAGATAAACACCCAGTGGTTACTCAGCCATTGTTTCAATAAAAGACATTGCCTGATTGGGACATGTAAATTTTTTACTGCCGTCCTTGGTTTTATTCTCAGTCTGGCTGGAAACATCAGAGCAAAAGTGATCTTCCGCTGATGTAAGAGTTTCTTGGATTCCCTAAATGATCGCGTTTCTCTCTTGTCGAGTTCGCAAAGTCCAGGAACAAGAAAATATTGTAATTCTTCCAAGAAAGCTTTTCCTTTGTCGGGCTTTACCAGTTGTTTAGATCAGTGTTACTATCAGAAATAATTAATAATTATTTCTGTAGTTATTAATTAATATTTAAATTAATTCATTGGATCTAACTCATTATTAGCAATAATTAATAATTATCAAAGATAATTATTAATTATTAAAATCAATAGAACATTGATGAGAATCAATGTTAGCTTTTTTTAATCCTTTAAAATCAACAATTATCAAAGATAATCGTTAATTGTTAACATCGATGAAACATTAATTAAAATTAACACTAGCTTATTGATCATTCAAATTCAATCATCAAAGATAATTATCAATTATCAAAAATCAATAGAATATTAATAAGGATTAACATTGACAGGGCACCACCCTGAAATCAGGGACTAACAACCAATAGTAAAACAGTCTCAATATTAGATTGTTTTCTTAGGAAAATCGACATCCGAAGAATATCGATTTTTGGGAAAAAAACAATGAATGAAGGTTTGAATCCGAGCACTGACATCCCGTCAGCATGACACAGGCGTCTGCAAAACAAACCAAAACACACAAAAAAAGTTTATTTATGCAGTAATATCAATTAATAATATTAATACAATGCAGTCAATAAACTTCTGACTTACAACTACAAACTAAACAGTGATATGATTAGATATGGAAATCAAAATAATCCTATAACACATAAGGTGTGTGTGTGTGACTGTGTGTGTGTGTGTGTGTGTGTGTGTGTGTGTGTGTGATTAGTAAGAGAGAGAGAGAGAGAGAGAGAGAGAGAGAGAGAGAGAGAGAGAGAGAGAGAGAGAGATGATTAAGTGACAGCCCTAAAGCTGATTTCGCGATAGTGGGAGAGAAAGCAGCTGTGTTCATCACTTAGGGATGCGGTTTAACGAGCGGGGCTCGTAAAAGTCCTGCGTTATTTGACTCTTTAATGGATGAACTCGGTTTCTGTCTCACCCATGATGGCGAAATTGCACAATCCAATTTGGTTGGACCACAATACAGCTAAACAAATTTGTGATAATTAATACCCTCAGTATTAATAATGAGCGGACATGGCGGTCCGTAAACTGTACAAGGAAAAACCTTGAAACACAAGAATAACACGCTATAATATTCTATCTCTGCCCAGACGTAAACCTCTTACTTGTACCACATGAGGACACAGGTAGAATGTGTTTTACTCCGTCCTTTAACTTTGACCCAGTTCCTTGAGGCTCGGGTGATGACGGGAGGCCGTTTCCTCGCTCTGTCGGCGGGCGGTATGGCTGTTGATTGTCAGCGGGCAGTACGGCTGTTGATTCTCGGCGGGCTGGCGGAGAACTCAGAAATGTCGACTTGACTGAAGATGGAAGAGAAATCTTTAATCTCTTCACTTCTGTAGGCAAACGGATGAAGATGCGAATTGCTCGGCGGTCTCCTTCAGATCCGTTAGAATGTTTGGTTGAACACAGAGTTATCTCAACTTGTCCAGCGAGATGGAGATTGTATGGCTACAGTTTCAAGTCGGACATTACTTCCTTGTGCCACGAGGTTGCACCGGAGAGCAGCAAAAGCTACGTCTATATTTGGTGAACGAAGTTGCTGGAAGCAATTCTGGAAGCATTTCAGAGATATTTTAACTCCTGATGATGTCATTTTTGAGGGACGTTCTGTTGTGTGCCTCATCCAATAGGAGTTAAGAGTTCGATCCTTTAGTGAGCAAGGCTTCATGGATTTGAAGTCTGTTTTGGACTCCCTTTGTTTGATTTTGGCGCGATTTTTATCAGTACAATTTACGACATGGAATGTGTGGGGGCTGAGTTAGGTTTTACGACTTGTGTTAGGCCTGCCTTTGTCTTCTATCTGAATACATGAGGCCCAACAGCTTTCATCTTGCACCCGTAAGTGTCTTTTAATGTCTCCAGAGCCTGAGTATTTTGACTTCTTTGCCATGTTTACCTCAAATAGTAAATGTGTAACTGGGTGTAGTGAATTTCACCGGATTATATCATGAAAATAATTTTAAAAAATTAGCAAAGTGCGCAGAGATTTCTCTCACACGTCTGCCCTTCGCATGGCGTCACCGTACTCTGTACTTTAAGATTTTGGAAATGTACGGTTTTGGGAATACTTTTATTGGTTGGATTAAGTTACTTTATAGACACCCGGTAGCGGCAGTACAAACAAATGGATTAATTTCAGATTATTTTACTCTGGTTGGAGGCACCCGACCCTTTAATAAAAAGGTTTTCAAGCGATGTGGGCAGGTGGGCTTCATTACATTTATCTATGATTGGGAAGGTTAATGTTATTAAAATGAATTGTATTCCAAAATTCAACTACCTGCTACAATCTCTCCCTATAGATGTCCCCCTCTCTTATTTCAAGCAATTTGATAGCATAGCAAAGTCCTTCATTTGGAATGGTAAACATCCCAGATTACATTTCAGTAAGTTGCATAGGCTGATTGACAAAGGTGGGCTAGGCCTACCCAAGATTTTGTTTTATTATTATGCATTCGGTCTCAGACATTTGGCTTATTGGTCGCTTCCACCTGAGAGAGCCCCTCCCTGGTTTTGTATTGAACAGGAAGTTCTTGCCCCTATTTCACCATTGCAGAGCCTTTCTATCAAACTAATCGGAGAAGTTAAGTTACACCCCTTTATCTCGCATTTTAACTCGGGATGGACAAAAGTATCCAGAGTGTTTAATTCGAACATTTATTCAAATGTTGCCTCAAGCATATGGCTGAACACAAAATTATGTATTAATAAGTTCCCTTTCTGCTGGTCAGAGTGGATTGTGAAGGGAGTTAATACACTCGGTGACCTATATGAGAGTGGAGTGTTGAGATCCTTTGAAAATTTGGTTCAACATTCAACATTCAGTTCTTTAGGTATTTACAGCTGCACCACCAGCTCTGTACTGTTTTTGGGAGTAGCATACACCCCCCCCCCCCCAAAGCAGCAGATACTCTGAGAGTGGTGATTACTGCTTTTGGGAAAGGTCATGAGGCATCATTGTATTACTCCCTACTAATTCAGATTCTGGGGGATGGAGCTTTATCTTCTATCAAGAGATTATGGGAGAAAGATTTAAACTTGGTATTGGAGGAGGGAGTGTGGGCTAGGATTCTAAAAAACATGAAGTCTGCATCTAGCAATGCAAGGGTGCACCTTATGCAATTCAAGATTTTACATAGATCCTATTGGACCCGCTCTAGATTGGTCTTAAAGACACACCTACCTGCTGGCGATGCCAATCAGAAGATGGAGGCACAACCCATGTTTTTTGGTGGTTTGTTAAGATCCAAGAATTTTGGTTGAGGGTTCAGAGATTTATGTGTGACATATTGGGCACTCATATTTCATTTTGCCCCAGACTCTGTATTTTAGGCTATGTGGCGGTCATCAATATAGGGGATAAACACATAAAAAATTGGGTCCTAACCAGTGTTATGATCGGCAGACAGATTGTTTTAAGGGGATGGAAGTCGGCTGGAGCACCCTTATTTCAAGAGTGGTGCACGGAGATGGGGAGGGTGGTGACTTTCGAGGAAGTGTCATGTAGAAGGCTTGGGAACTTGGATTCGTTTGATGGGAAATGGGGCAGATATTTGGCACTCTTGGAGGGCTCTCGGGGAGGGGCAGTGGAGAGAGAAGTATAGTTTTAAATGTGTGTGATTATATATATATATATATATATATATATATATATATATATATATATATTTAAACTCAGCAAAAAAAAGAAACTGTATTTTAAAGATCATTTTGTAAAAATCCAAATAACTTTACAGATCTTTATTGTAAAGGGTTTAAACAATGTTTTCCATGCTTGTTCAGTGAATCATAAACAATTAATGAACATGCACCTGTGGAACGGTCATTAAGACACTAACAGCTTACAGACGGTAGGCAATTATGGTCACAGTTATAAAAACTTAAGGACACTAAAGAGACCTTTCTACTGAGTCTGAAAAACACCAAAAGAAAGATGCCCAGGGTCCTGCTCATCTGCATGAACATGCCCTAGGCATGCTGCATGGAGGCATGAGTACTGCAGATGTGGCCAGGGCAATAAATTGTAATGTCCGTAGTGTGAGATGCTTAAGACAGCGCTACAGGCATACAGGAAGGACAGCTGATCGTCCTCACAGTGGCAGACCATGTGTAACAACACCTGCACAGGATCGGTACATCCGAATATCACACCTGCGGGACAGGTACAGGATGGCAACAACAACTGCCTGAGTTACACCAGGAATGCACAATCCCTCCATCAGTGCTCAGACTGTCCGCAATAGGCTGAGAGAGGCTGGACTGAGGGCTTGTAGGCCTGTTGTAAGGCAGGTCTTTACCAGACATCACCAGCAACAACGTTGCCCATGGGCACAAACCCACCTTCGCTGGACCAGACAGGACTGGCAAAAAGTGCTCTTCACTGACGAGTCGCGGTTTTGTCTCACCAGGGGTGATGGTCAGACTCGTGTTTATCGTTGAAGGAATAAACTGTACAACGAGGCCTGTTCTCTGGAGCGGGATTGATTCAGAGGTGGAGGGTCCATCATGGCCTGGGGCGGTGTGTCAGAGCATCATCAAACTGAGCTTGTTGTCATTGCAGGCAATCTCAACGCTGTGCGTTACAGGGAAGACATCCTCCTCCCTCATGTGGTACCCTTCCTGCAGGCTCATCCTGACATGACCCTCCAGCATGACAATGCCACCAGCCATACTGCTCGTTCTGTGTGTGATTTCCTGCAAGACAGGAATGTCAGTGTTCTGCCATGGCCAGCGAAAAAAGCCTGGATCTCAATTCCATTGAGCATGTCTGGGACCTGTTGGATCGGAGGGTGAGGGCTAGGGCCATTCTCCCCAGAAATGTCCGGGATCTTGCAAGTGCCTTGGTAGAAGAGTGGGGTAACATCTCAAAGCAAGAACTGGCAAATCTGGTGCAGTCCATGAGGAGGAGATGCACTGCAGTACTTAATGCAGCGGGTGGCCACACCAGATATTGGCTGTTACTTTTTATTTTGAAACTTGTTCAGTTTATGTCTTAGCTGTTGTATCTTTTTATGTTCATACAAATATTTACACATGTTAAGTTTGCTGAAAACATAAGCAGTTGGAAATGAGAGGATGTTTCTTTTTTGCTGAGTTTATTTACACTACCGGTCAAAAGTTTTGAAACATTTGAATGAAATGTTTCTCATGATCTTAAAAATCTTTTGATCTGAAGGCGTATGCTTAAGTGTTTGAAATTAGTTTTGTAGACAAAAATATAATTGTGCCACCATATTAATTTATTTCATTATAAAACTAAAATGAAATTAAAAAAAAAAAAAATGTTTTTGAAATTGATGACTTGGACCAAATAATAAAGAAAAGCAGCCAATAAGTGCCCAACATAGATGGGAACTCCTTCAATACTGTTTAAAAAGCATCCCAGGGTGATACCTCAAGAAGTTGGTTGAGAAAATGCGCTATCCATAAGCGCTATGTTTGGAGAGGGGTCAACAAGTATTCTGCCTTTTTTTTTTCTTTTTTTTTTTTTTTTTGCTGTTTTTAATCTGATATTGACCTTAAGACATGCCAGTCTATTGCATATTGTGGCAACTTAAAAACAAACACAAAAACAAAGTTAAGCTTCATGTAATAAACCAAATAGCTTTCAGCTGTGTTTCATATAATGGCAAGTGATTTTCTAGTACCAAATGATCAATTTAGCATGATTACTCAAGGATAAGGTGTTGGAGTGATGGCTGCTGGAAATGGGGCCTGTCTAGATTTGATCAAAAATGACTTTTTTCAAATAGTGATGGTCTTGATTTTTACATCAGTAATGCCACTTTGCTGAATTAAAGTACCAATTTCCTTCAGAAACAGCAAAATCTGTACATTATTCCAAACTTTTGGCCGCCAGTGTGTGTGTGTATATATATATATATATATATATATATATATATATATATATATATATACAGGTGCATCTCAATTAATTAGAATGTCGTGGAAAAGTTCATTTATTTCAGTAATTCAACTCAAACTGTGAAACTCGTGTATTAAATAAATTCAATGCACACAGACTGAAGTAGTTTAAGTCTTTGGTTCTTTTAATTGTGATGATTTTGGCTCACATTTAACAAAAACCCACCAATTAGAAAAAATTAGAATATGGTGACATGCCAATCAGCTAATCAACTCAAAACACCTGCAAAGGTTTCCTGAGCCTTCAAAATGGTCTCTCAGTTTGGTTCACTAGGCTACACAATCATGGGGAAGACTGCTGATCTGACAGTTGTCCAGAAGACAATCATTGACACCCTTCACAAGGAGGGTAAGCCACAAACATTCATTGCCAAAGAAGCTGGCTGTTCACAGAGTGCTGTATCCAAGCATGTTAACAGAAAGTTGAGTGGAAGGAAAAAGTGTGGAAGAAAAAGATGCACAACCAACCGAGAGAACCGCAGCCTTATGAGGACTGTCAAACAAAATTGATTCAAGAATTTGGGTGAACTTCACAAGGAATGGACTGAGGCTGGGGTCAAGGCCACCACACACAGATGTGTCAAGGAATTTGGCTACAGTTGTCGTATTCCTCTTGTTAAGCCACTCCTGAACCACAGACAACGTCAGAGGCGTCTTACCTGGGCTAAGGAGAAGAAGAACTGGACTGTTGCCCAGTGGTCCAAAGTCCTCTTTTCAGATGAGAGCAAGTTTTGTATTTCATTTGGAAACCAAGGTCCTAGAGTCTGGAGGAAGGGTGGAGAAGCTCATAGCCCAAGTTGCTTGAAGTCCAGTGTTAAGTTTCCACAGTCTGTGATGATTTGGGGTGCAATGTCATCTGCTGGTGTTGGTCCATTGTGTTTTTTGAAAACCAAAGTCACTGCACCCGTTTACCAAGAAATTTTGGAGCACTTCATGCTTCCTTCTGCTGACCAGCTTTTTAAAGATGCTGATTTCATTTTCCAGCAGGATTTGGCACCTGCCCACACTGCCAAAAGCACCAAAAGTTGGTTAAATGACCATGGTGTTGGTGTGCTTGACTGGCCAGCAAACTCACCAGACCTGAACCCCATAGAGAATCTGTGGGGTATTGTCAAGAGGAAAATGAGAAACGAGACCAAAAAATGCAGATGAGCTGAAGGCCACTGTCAAAGAAACCTGGGCTTCCATACCACCTCAGCAGTGCCACAAACTGATCACCTCCATGCCACGCCGAACTGAGGCAGTAATTAAAGCAAAAGGAGCCCCTACCAAGTATTGAGTACATATACAGTAAATGAACATACTTTCCAGATGGCCAACAATTCTCTAAAAATGTTTTTTTTATTGGTCTTATGATGTATTCTAATTTTTTGAGATAGTGAATTGGTGGGTTTTTGTTAAATGTGAGCCAAAATCATCACAATTAAAAGAACCAAAGACTTAAACTACTTCAGTCTGTGTGCATTGAATTTATTTAATACACGAGTTTCACAATTTGAGTTGAATTACTGAAATAAATGAACTTTTCCACGACATTCTAATTTATTGAGATGCACCTGTATATATAAAAACATTAGTAAATGTTAGTACTGCAATGGCTTCAGGCTGACACCATCTGTAGAGTTATGGCACTGACATCTAATGGGAGCAATTTCAAGACATGCCCTACCTAAGAATGATATCTCTATTAACAGCTACTAGATTTGAGCTGCGGTTTGGGTTAAATAAATAAATTGTACAAAAGCTGACCAGGTGTTGCTCTGATATGTACTGCAATGTCAAGAAAATAAAGAACACTGCATGCTAGATCATGTTTACTGAAAAAATCTGCCAGTGGAACAAGTCAAAAATAAATTTATATTCAAGCAGCATTCTTTAAAAATTATTTCAAATTTTTTTTTGCTTATGTAAAGGTATCTTGTTTTAAAGATGTTTTAAAAAATTTTCTGGAAAACAAGACAAAGATACTGATTAAGAAGAGGATTTTTGCAATATACTGAAACTTAACAAGGGAAAGAATTTTCGTATTTTCACACAGCTCAACCGTAAGTGAATATTTTGCCACTCGTCATCCTCTTAACACATAACGACTCAGTAATTCGATTAATGTCATTGTTCTGCTCCATTGCTTCAAGCTACACAAGTGTAAATGAATATAGTCCTCTTCATTATTTTTAATAGTAGGTGTAATTAAGACTGTGAGACAGGTAAGAATTTTACTCAGATCTTTTGTCTAAACTTTATAACACATTTTTGCATAGTTATCATCATTGTCAGGACACCAAAATCATTTTACTGCTCCCAGCAGTGCAACTCAGAGAATGAAAATTCTAGGAGAGATAGAAATAAATCTCTGCTTCTCTTTGCAAAGTAGTACTGCCTATTTAGTGATGCTTGTTCAAGCAATTTTAGGATTAGAACAAAGCAATAGAGTGCAACAGTTCCCACCCACTTTTTCAGCCGTCTGGGCTCCGGAAGTATTTTTTCCATACATTTTTTTCGTAGACTTTTTATAAAATCCTTCATAAAAGAGTCTTAAGCCATGAACCAAACCAACCAGCTCCGAGGAGAATCACAACATAACAAACTTTGTTTTGAGGCAAAAAAGTATTTGAAAATCAGACATAAAGACAAAGGTACAAGGCTGTGTACTTAACGTCTTTCACGAGGGCACGCACTAGAATCATATGAAGCATTGCGAATGTCATTGAATAAATAAATGATGTAAATATATAAAACTATTCATTTTAGGTTGTTGATTATAAGTATAGAAACAGTATATTTTATGTTTAATGCAAAATATTCCAATATATACAAATATATAATTAGTTCAAGGGTGAAGGGAGACCGACTCCATTATGTCATTCACAGTGAGTCATGGGAGCATGCGGTCGCTCTGAGGCACGTTTAGCGGGTTTCGTTGGCCGCGATTCTCTGATTAGTGGATCTTTCTCTACTGTGCCATTGGTAATGTAGTTGTTTACCATGAATTCTGCTATCAAACAAGATCTTTAAACAATAAAGTCGAAATAACGCAGATGGATGGCTTCAACGGAAGCATATACCATCTGTGAATGACCTCAGAGTTCACAGTAGGTCTGTCTTTAAAGGTTTATAAGTTATTGTTGAAAATCAATTAGTATATGGGACAAATGAATGGGATTTTTGCTTCCGGAACCAGACTAATGCACTCTATAGGATTTAAACAAACCGCTAACTCTAAGTAATAAACTTTGTTGTGTCACCCGTCTCATTTGTGCATGAATTATATCTCAAATTGTGCGGCTTGGTTGGCAGAGTTGTGCTATTATTTTTCTTAGTAATTACACTTACGACTTTCACATGGTGGGTGATGAAACAGGCAAATAATCCAATGCGAGATGGATCTGATCTAAATCTAGGGACCAGAATATTATAGAGACTTGGGTGTGGGCTCTTTTCACATAGGCCAGTAAGCAACAACCTAGCAACCACCCTTAAAAATCCTAGAAAAACCTAGTAATGCCCTGGAAACCACCGAGAACACCTTAGCAAATGCATAGCAATGCACTAAAAACCACTCAGAGCACCTTAGCAATGTGGAGGTGACTTTTGCGTAGGCAAACATGACTCATGTTTTCTAGAGAAAATAATCTGTAATAATCTAGTTTGATATAGAAATCATAAAAAGTGTTAAACCATCACCTACATGCATGTAGACAAGAAGTTCACAGTGTATGAAGCTGAGCTAATGCACCTCAGATAAAAAACACAGTTTGATCGAAGTTCATTATGTTTACATTGAGATTGTGAGTCGGCTTTGCTAATGGAAGTCTTTATCACATTATGAGTCTGAAAAGACATCAAGCTTCACGCTAGTGATTTATGATTTATCTTGTGTGATTGCCCTGAGGAAGTCTCTAATGAAAGTGTCGGAGACCTCCCTTCAACAGCACATGCCTCCCACCCCCCTCGCAAAATGAAATTTCTGAAATGCCAGCTCATTTTGGCAAAGCTCTTATCAAATAATCGCACAAGGCAAAACGGTGGCTGCTAGCTGTGCCTTTTCAAATGCAGCAGTCATGTGACTGTTTAAGTCTGTCTCCTCAAAGCAAGGGCCATTCTGTTCCACCTCATAAAGAAACATGGCTATCAGACAGTAAATGCTTTCCACAAAGAAGAGATTGTATGCAAGAGACTTTTCTGCATGTGAAATAGTCCCTGCCTACTGAGTGTTTACATATCAGCCATTCTGCAGAATGCTTTAATGCTTGATCCAAACAAGATCAAGCCTGCAGTCAGCCTGCAGATAAAATGTTTTTTTTTTAAATTCAAAGCCACACAGCAACTGCTGACAGGGGCATATTGATTTGAAATTCTGCATTAGACATGTAGAAGGGCTCTACATTAGTGGTGCATGCTAGAGCAAGCATTTTTATCACTATTGCACATTCTTAAGGTTAGAGATTTTCGGAACACTTTAGTATTCAAATTTGGCGAATAACTCGCAACACATTGTTTGTTCCACGGACATGACTGATACCTCAAATCACATGGCTTGTTGAGGAGAGGTGTGCTATTACATTTCTAAGCAAATGGTATTAAGATTTTCATTTGCTGAATTATAAAACAGGCAAAATAATCCACAAGTTGACACTGAATATCTAGGATCAAGAATATATAGAGACTTGGGTGTGGGCTATTTTTTTTAAGCAACTGTTCATACATCTTAGTAACTGCATTGCGATGCACTAAACATCCTAGCATTGTGACGGCGAGTTTTGCATGGGAAGTGGCACTAAAATCTTCTTCAACAAATGTAAATAGTTTGTGCTTTTTTGCTTTTAGTAAAATGCATTGCTATCGAAAACAAATAAAAGGGACATTTTTGAAAATTCTGCTCTACCTCCCAAATTTCTTTTTTTTTTTGGACAGCTGTTGTCTGCCTCCGAGTCTCCACTCCCCCGCTTTCTCTCTCTTCCTTGTCTCCACCCATAGCAGCTGCTCCCCTTGCCCGGCTACCATGTGAAAATGGCATAAACTATCCATGAAATCACTCCACCATTCTTTATCAAAACAACCCCCATAGTCCTGACTGTCTCAACTGCACTAAACAAGATATTCCCTTTATAATGGCTCTATAATCTCATAAATCTCAAGAGCGCTACTGCTATTGAATAATGATAAACAACAGCCAAATTGCTGTTTAGGGAAATTCCTGTTCAGGGGTGCATTTTCCAAAAGCATTGTTAGCCAACTATGGTCGAAAGTTCCATTGTTACCTACATAGTTCAACGATTCGGTGTTTTCCGAAACCCAAACAACTCTCCACCTGTGATTAGAAGCATAGATCCCTGTTAGTTTGCTGTGTGGATATCATTTGACTTCTCTGAGGCTTCTATATCTTTTATTCAATATATATCTTTCATTCTGTCAACAATTTGACCACATTTACATGCATTCTGGGTTTTGCAGAAAAGCGCTGTTCTGAAATGTCATGTAAACGTGAATGCAGCCATTTAAAGGTTAAAGGCTGTTAAGAGAAAGCGCTTTATCACACACTGTTTCTGTTGGAGAACACAGCTTTTATGTGTTTATGTTAACGCATGTGTAGTGTTTACATGTTTTTTAAAAGTGTGTGTATGTGCTCAAATACGTCGGGGGATCCCCTAAGTTTGATGTAGAGGGAAACCTATCTATTACAACGTATGTATCTACACAGTGTATGCAGCTTTCCTGTCTTCAGAAGCTTTTTTGCATTAAAAAGCTTTCTGGTCTACATGTAAATGAGCTTTTGTAATTTAATATTTTATTTTACGGATTTTATTATACCACCCCCTGCGTTACGTCATTATCGACAGCTTTTGGTGTCGAACCAGCGTGGTTCGAAAGATGCACGAAATTTCGTGTTCAGTGAGGATAGACAAATTGCTTGTCACTGAAATCGTATTACATTGCATCTGATTAGGACACAATGTAATGCTGAAGTTTGACCTGTAAGTTTCAGCTTTGGAGAGCAAATGCTGAAAAAAATTTGAAGAATTTTACAACATCTTGCATGGTCATGGTATGTTTGCCATAAAAGTGTTTTATGAAGAGCCGCTATCATTGGCTGTGTCTGTTTGACATGCAGCCAGCCAACACCAAACTATCCATCGGCAGTTTAATTTCAGGAGTCTGAATTCTCACTGAGCTCAGTAAGAAGTCTGAATGAGATTGAGTAGGTCCACATAAAGGTGGTGCAGTTCACAAGCCCTTAAGCACAGCGTGCTAATGACCAATATAGCCTGCAGGCCCCTGGGCAGCAGTTACAGCAATCACTGCTGTCACTAGTTCACAGACTGTAGTATTAGCCATATTTAGTTGCTGAATTTGTTATTTCGTGGTGTCTGTGGCACACCATGTCCCCCGAACAGCTGAGCTCTAATTGTTTTTCACGCTTGATGCTCATGGTCTGAGCTGGAGGGGGGATTCTGCTGATTTTGTTACTGATGTTGAGTAGGGAAATTGGGGAACATGTCTCCATTCTCTCAAAGGAGCCTGCCTACAGGGTTGACCTTTGCCTGCAGCCAATACTTTTCTCCTCTAATGGGTTAAAGCAAGAGTGCCGTAGGAGACCAGTCAGCATGTATACCACATACTGTCTTTTTCTAATTAAATGTTTTGGCCATTTGTCTTGCATAAGTGTTGAAAAAGAGGTTATCAAAATACACTTACAAGGACTTGTAATGTGATTACTGTGTGTAATCTCTGCGCCACTAGCATCATCAAAGAGCAGGGGCGTAGATTCCCTTGCCAAAGAGAATCACAATAATAACTAGATTTCCTGATGAAACTGTGAGTAGTGTTGGGAACCGAGAACCGGTTCCATTCTTTAAAAAACATCAGAATAGTATGATATTCGTGACTTTCGATGCCATTAACGGTTCTCCTGCGTGCAATTTTCCGCCGATGTGGCTGGAACACCGTCCTCAAATATTTTGACATCTCTGCAGCAGCGTTGCTCTCTACTGACTCTACAGCGTAAAAACACACAGTTCTACAGTGTATTTAAGTCCCAATCGAACAAGTCTCAAGCTGGCTCTTTTTACAGTGCAAAACGTATGCGCTTCCAGGACAATTTGATTCCCGAAATAATTACTCAAAGGAGCCGGTTCTTTTGAATCAACAGCACAACACATACGGTGCTTCCGGTATAGTCTGATCCCGAAAGAACCATTCTAATGAGCCGGTTCTTTTGAATCTACAGCGTGAAACATACAGCGCTTCCAGTATACAAGTAATCTTATACTGATGTGCAAGTTATGAATGTCCAACTCGAAATTAAATAAGAACTGTTGAAGTCTCACAAGCCTGAAGTACAACATAAGGCCACAAAACACAGTCTAAACTGTCTCTGGAACTGTTTATTTAATGATGACCAGTGTCTCTATTAAATCAAGCAGTGCAGTTACTGACTGGTTGTTCATATGACAATGTATAATTAAAGATACACAAGTTTTGTTGTAATAAGTGGAATTTTATAAAATAATAAATGAATTAATGAAATATGCCATCACATTTCGTGTTGGTTTAGATTTCTTTATTCAAAATAGAGTAAGGATCTATTATTGGATTTTATTTATGTCTCTAAAAAGTCTACAACACATCTTTTACAAGAACTGTATTACATTTATTTCTGATTTGTTATATCTGTTCTGTTCAAATCTGAAATGATCTCATTATTTGGTAACAGACAGCAAAGGGTAGTAAATGCAGTAAGAATTGCATTTCTCATTTCTAAAAAATTCTTTAAAAAAAAAGTTCTAAAAGAATTACTGGAATTGTCACTGGAACCGTTAAGGAACCGGAATCGTTAAGAGGAATCGGAACCGGAATCGTAAAATTACTTATGATTCCCAACCCGAATTGTGAGTGGTGTTTCAGGACATGTTGGAGAATCGCCGTTGACTAGTTAATTGTTTTTACTTGCCAGAATTTTGACGATATGTATGTGTAATACAACTGAGAAAGATATTAAGCAAACCGAAAAAGGGGCATCTTTATATATTCATAGTATTCATATACTGTATCTGACATCACGTGCTATATGTGAGAGTGTATATTTTATTTCATATTTCACTTTTCATTATTTTAATCATATTTTAGCTTTTTTTTAAATGTACAAATTTCATATCTATAAATGTATATAATGTCATGAAATTGCATTTATAATAATGATTCAAGCTGTTGTGACTGTTTAAAATTTCATACACATGTTTTACATAAAATATTCACAAGGTTGGAACATAATAGTAAGTGTTACTCTACCAAAACAAACTAGGTTTATGGGCAGGGCTTTGCACAGGTTTTAACCAAACCCCTGCATAGATGCTACAAGAGCGTATTTATTAAGTTCTTTAATATTTACAGTGTTTGTTGAAGTTAAAACATGTCTGTGATGATGGGGGCGTGGCTGAGCGACGTCTGAAAAAAGAGCCTAGAGCAACAATTCCGCTCGTTGACGCTCGGCAAGCTCTGCCGCCCGTTTGCATTCGTTTGACAGCTCCGTGACACCTACCGAAGGTGGTTGCTGGCTGAAGATCACGATGCTGAGGAGGTACTCGATCTGGTGGTACTGGAACAGCTCATTGCCAGGCTGCCGAAAGGGACAGCGGAGAGGGTCCAGTGCCACTGACCAGCGTCGCTCTGGTGAGCCCTCTTCTTCTTCTCTCTCTCTTTCCTCCATCCCCCTCTCCTTCCCCCCATCCTATTCCGGTTCCCCGGAAATGGGGAATCATGTCACCAAAACCGGTTCCCTGGTCCCGTGGACCGTTCAACCTGCCGGTTTGCCCTAACCCTCTCCGCTCTCCCCCACAGGCTGGTGAATCCGCTGCTGTGGGTGTGAAGTCTCTTAAAGCTGCATGATTCAAGATATCAGATCTCGGGCTGAGTTACTTGCCAAAGTTTAATACTAATGGCCAATTTTTACTTTTGTGTCAAACCTACGACGTCAGCTCTGCATAGTGGCCAATGCGGTGGTTTGCATTTATAGTTCTATGTTGATGTGTTTGCGTCACTTTGTGAGTACACAGCCAAAATGCTATTGTGTTGAGAGAAAATGTCTTCAGTTCCGAAATAAATATTTCACAAATAAACAAAAGCAATGTCATTTGTAGAATGAAAAGTATTTATTAAATTATTATGGCATTAAAAATGAGTTCATCAAAGTATGTTGTATTAAGGTACACACTGTATTATTTATTATAAATAAATAAGTCATATATTATAAGCTTGCTCTTAAGTCACTTAAATAATTATAAATAAATATTTTGGCATTCTTTGACGCTCCCTGCTGAAAAAAACCCCCCATCAAATTAATAACTAACTACCTTCTTGACCAACACAAAATGGGTGTCTTTTAATGCTTATAAGCTGGACTTTACAATGAATGATTAAAATGAATTTAGAAGCATTTCCACCTCTTACAAATCACCTTTGTGAGATATCAAGTGTGAGTTCAAGGTTAGGGGACAGTACAGTGTTAGTGTGGTGAAGGTAAACTGTCCATCAGCCTAATGAAGATTAAAAGGTGCCAATACTGTTTAATACTTCATATTGCCATCTAAGTAGCCACCTGGGTCCCTCCAATGTCCCGTCCTGAGTCTTAAGACACCACCAGCCACTCACTGTGTCTACCATTACTGATGCCCCACCCCCTTTCTTTGTGGCCTTCTGCCCTCTACCAAATTCAACCATTCAGATACGAGTGTGTCAGTCAGGGGTCCTCCACAGAGATTCATTAGTCAAATATTACCACTTCAGGGCTGCTATGGCAACGGCTGCTACAAGAGTTCAACCAAGATGTCTATGTGCAAGTCATGTCACTGAAAACCTTCCACTCCCTCCTAACACACACATATACATAAACTCACACTCATGCACACCAAAATCCCCCAGAGACCACCTTTCACCCCTTCCGCAAACAGTCACACTAATTTATCTACTGAGATGCACTTATGTGCTCACAGGAGACAACTCTGTCAATAAGGGTTTTATTGCACAATGAGACAAAAAAAAAATAAGAGAGGAATTTGCTACAGTATCAACAACAACAACGCCTTATCTTAAATAGCTGTCTTATTTTTTGTGGTGGGAAGACATTTAAAGGAATACTTCATCCAAAAATGCTGTCGTTGTTTACTCACCCTCATGTCATTCCATTCATTTTTTTTTTTTAATCTTTTTTTTGTTAGATGTATATTGAGTTTGATATGATCTCGGAGGAATGGGTTCAAACAAGTCAAGGTCATTTTGCCCCTTCTGAGCCTTTTATAGATGGATACAGTATCCAACACTTCTATTAGATGAAATGGACTCTGTAAATAGATTTATTTCCTAAAGCTAAACAGTTCACCCACACCAATTCAAATAAGTCTATAGCCTTTCCTCACACAGTGGCTTTTGTAGTCTCAACCACATACAACTTCAGAAACCACAAAACAATGAATTTCACCAAAACATCACATGGCTAGAAATAAGAAATAACATGTTGATTAAAGTTAAAGTTGAAGTCTGTTTTTAGGACATTAATTTCATGACAATTAAGCACTCCCTGCCCTGAATTCTCATTACTGTTACACAGAAAAAAAAATCTCATTCCCATACTGTAATGTGAAATGTTTTTTATATATTATTCAAATTATTCAGAATGTATTTACACATCATGGTTGCATTTTTAAGCATTGACTTTAATTTATTTATTTAATATCTGATTTTAAAAAAACAATTGTATCACAGTATTTTTTTTTTTTTTTTTTTTACTGTAATATAGTCAAGAAAATACTGTATTACAGAAATGAGAACCTAATGAGAATCCCCTTTCCGAATAATAGGATTTACAAAAAACTCTAAAGTGAAATGTAATGAAAATTAGAATGGGGAAATATGTCTTTTATTTATATCGAAAATGTCATAATGCAATATATATATATATAGTGGCAAGAAAAAGTATTTGAACCCTTTGAAATTACCTGCATTTATAAATTTGTCTTAAAATCTGGTTTGATCTTCATGTAAGTTACAATAATGAACAAACACAATATTTTTTATCTAATAACACACAAATTATTGTTTTGTTCTTGTACATATTGAATACATCATTCAAACATTCACAGTGTAGCTTGGAAAAAGTATGTGAACCCCTAGGCTAATGATGTAAAAAAAAAAAAAGAAAAGAAAGCTAATTAGAGTCAGGAGTTGGCAACCCTGGAATCCAATTAATGAAACGAGATTGGAGGTGTGGGTTTAGAGCTACTTTAACTTATAAAAAACACTCAAACATTTTGAGTTTGCTATTCACAAGAAGCATCTGCTGACGTGGACCATGCCTTGCAAAAAAGAGATCCCAGAAGACCTACGATCAAGAATTGTTTCTTTGCATAAAGCTAGAAAGGGTTAAAAAGTTATTTTGAAGAGCTTAGATATTCATCTGTCCACAGTTAGGCAAATTGTCTATAAATGGAGGTGATTTAGTACTGTGGCTACTCTCTCTAGAAGTGGCCGTCCAGCCAAGATGTCTCAAAGGGCACAGCGCAGAATGCTCAATGAGGTAAAAAGAACACTACAGTGATATCTAAAGACTTGAAGGAATCATTGGAACTACACTTCTTTCTGATCCAAAAAAGCCAGACATGGAATACATAAATAACCTTTCATGCCCAGAGGGCAATTGTGGCAGAATTGTTCTCTCTCGGTCAAATTCTCATATTTCATCTTAACATTTGGCTGGGGTGAGTCTGACACCCCTGTAGTGACACCCACTGCTCCTCAGTCTGTGAAACTGGAGCTGGTGAGTATGACAGCCTATGCCATGCCCCGGATCATGAGGTGGAGAATAGCCAGTCTAATCACATTAACCAACAATCATTGGCTTTTATTTGAAGGTATTATGTTCTGGTACAGTACCATGTTGTTACACACAATCCTTGCCCTAGTGCTATGGCAATGACAAAGGTAAATGCTTAGATATGGTATTATTGTTGTGGGTCACCTTTTATTAGGTGTCTTTAACTATGTACTGTGTATGAATATTGCAAAACTGGTAACACTTTACAATAAGGTTCCATTTGTTAACACTATTTAATATGAACTAACAATGAACAATACTTTTACAGTATTTAGTAATCTTATTTTATGTTAATTTCAACATATACAAATAATTTTTAAAATCAAAACTTGTATATGGTAACATTAGTTCATGCATTACGAACTAACATGAACTAACAATGAACAATTGTATTTTTATTAACTAACATTAAGAAAGATTAATAAATGCTGTAAAGAATATATTGTTAATTGTTTGTTCATGATACCTAATGCATTAACTAATGGGACCTTATTTGAAAGTGTTACCGCAAAACTTTTTGCATAGCAAGCCAACCCCCCTTCTCTCTTCTGCCCATCGTTTTCTGTCTCCAATGCCACTGTTTCTATGAATCAAAACATACAAACAGTTTATGATAGTTTTATACTATTATAATAGTATTTGTTATTATAGTATTTATTACTACTCTATTTATGCATATTAAGATGTGTAGCCTATTTCCAGTAGTTAGTACAACAGTGTAATTACAAAGTTTATTACATATGGTTACAGTACAGTTTAACATGTATGTACACAATACACATTGTAATACATTTTAAAGTAAGTACATAGTAGTTAAAGACACCTAATATAAAGTGGTACCTTATTGTGAATAAAAAGAAAGCTATTATTAACTATAAAAATGGGCATCAAACATCATAAATAAATGTAAAAAAAAAATTAAATTAAAACCAACTACAATACAGGTCTGAAATCACAATGAGAAGAGAATGGAATATTTTTGTCTTGTTGTCAATGAGAAATGATACCAGTAGATCTGGTGTTAGCCTAAAGGGGTGGTGTTGGGTGACTGTATACCCAGGTGGGGTTTACAGGTGCTGGTGGGCATGGAATCTTGTCTTTTTGAGGTGAACACACACACACACACACGCACACACACACACGCACACACATGTTGGTGCAGCGATCATTATGAGGACTCTCCATAGACATAATGATTTTTATACTGTACAAACTATAGATTCTATCCCCTAACCCTCACAAAAAAAACTTTCTGCATTTTTACATTTTCAAACAAACATTGTTTAGTGTGTTTTTAAGCTATTTTAATTATGGGGACATATGTCCTCATAAACCGCATTTACCCTGCCCCCACACACACACACAAACACACATGATTTAATACATGATGAAAATTCCTTCAACATCTGGTTTATTTTTCTATAGTGGGTAGACATTTAAAGGAATAGTTCAACAAAATGATAACTCATGTTTGCTCCAAACCCATGTAGTTTTCTTTCTTCCGTGTGACACAAAAGGAGATGTTTTGCAAGCTGCTCTTTTCCATGCAACAATTAAACAGTATCACAAAAGCTAGGTATTTACAGCTGTGCTGATATACGGAACAACAGCACGATTGCGAGTGTGATATTACTTTTATACAACGGTTCAACAAACAAGTATTAAATAATTAACATTTTAGACAAAAAAATGGCGAGAGAGCATTTCTACTCCATCAGCAAAAATACTTCTAAAAGAAGCCAAAGTATCAAGCACAATTCCACTCTCAGCACTGCTCTCAATGCACTGTTTTGAACTAGCGGTGTGTCATTTGTAAACAAATCAGTGTTACTGAACAAAACTTTTAAATGAACGAATCATTCCTGTGCACTTCTGTTGTTTCGTTGGTGAACGATTCTGTGTTTTTTAACAAAACAGTTGTGTCAATGATTAAATGACTCACTCATAACATAAAAGATGATCATTTGTCGCCATCTACTGGAGTAAATAGGCAATCTCCAGAAATGTTCACTGAACAAGTTAGGGAAATAAATCAAAATAAACAGTGAATCAAAATCCCCTCCACTATTTGGAAAGCCACGAACATGGAGAAGCAGAGTGACACAAAAAGTAAAGCATCCCAGAGCTGCAGAACTGTATATCAGCACTCTTGGAGCGCCACCCGTCCAATCAGAATTAAAGACCAGAAATACTGTTTTATAAAGGTAAATAGTTATGATGGGGTGTCTAGCTTGTAAAAGGACACAAAAACACCATAAAAATACCATAAAAGTAATCCGTATGACTTGTGCACTATATCCCAATTCTTCTGAAGCCATATGATAGCTTTGTGCAGGATTTTATTTACTGAAAATCATCCCCTCTGCCGAATCTTTCAAATCTCATTCACACTTATGCTCAGTCAAACCTGGCACATTGCAATTGTTCACAAGAGATTGAGAACCAGTGATGCTTGATGTAATTGATGGCAACATGTCATAACTCATCTTGAGGAGCCAGGTTTGAATGTGCACAAGCATTAATGAGATTTGAACGCTACAATAGAGGTGAAGTAACAAGGAATCGCAGTGTATAAGTGAAATGGACAGTAAAGAGGCACAATAAAAATACTAGACTTGTCAGTAGACGAAAAATGTACAAATAAGCTAATTTCGGATTATACTGGAGAATGATATGAGCATGACTTTACTAGTGAGAACGTAGAACTGACTGTCCTTGGCAACGTGTGCTGATGCTGAATAGATAGAATTTTGTTTTAATGTATTGCATTGGATAACAAAATGTCAAAGCAAGTGGCATCTGCGAAGAAATGTGGCGGGATCTTTTCTATGAACTTACTTCACTTGTCTTAGCCATTTTGAACTTGGAGCCTAATTTTGAAGTCGGAATGTCTCAAGTTTACACAGGTGTCCTAGCAGAGTAACAACAGGTTACTCTGTTCCATGTTCCACTGACATTTGTCTAAATAATTTTTTTCTTCTTTTTGAACAGTATATTTATAGTTTTATCATTTAAAATCTAATTTCTTTTTGTGAAATGTTTTGCTTGAAAAGTCTGCTTGTGCTATATTTCTTTAAAATAAATCCTGGACTAATGTGTGCTGCTTGGCACATATTGACAAATGTGTTACTGAGGGCCAAAACAACAAACAAAAAAATCATGAATCACTTTCATTTTAAAGTATAAAAAGCGTGATATTGCACATAAATAATACACATAATAAAATAGGCAGATTAGCTTGAACTTCACCTCTTCTGCAGTCATGCTACAACATGACAATCCAGTATGTTTGCCAACACAAAATGTTTTGCTGGAGACAAACAATTTTTCCAAGATTGAATCTTCATCCAAGTTTTCCAAACAAGTTTTCATCACCTCATGTAAGATCTCTTTCTCCAGTGCAACATCATGCAACAGCCACTCGTTCAAACTGAAATCCTTAAAGGCAAAAGAGCGCATTACTTTTTTATAGTTCATCTAAAAATGAAAAGTTTGTCATAATTTACTCACCCACATGTTGTTCGAAGCTGGTATGATTTTCTTTCTTATGTGGAACACAAAAGGATTTTTTTTAAATAAATATCCCAGTCCATAATAGTTGAGCTGAGTTGCATGACTTATTTTAAAGCTTAAAAAAGCACCCACATAAAAGTAGTTCATTCAAGTCATTTGATAGGTTTTCTCAAAATGTAACAAAAAATGTAAGTAATTTTTTTGTGTGAAACTCTTGATGGCTGTTGCGTGAGTACAATGAGAAAAGCTGGTTCAGAGTCGCATGTTCATGCAAGAACTTGTATTGTTTTTAGCGCTAAACAATGCAAGTGCTGGTGTAAACACGTAAGCCTCTCTGAACGAGCTTCTCTCATTGTGCTCATGAGCGTCAATGGACGTCAAGATTTTCACTGAAAAGTGACTTTTTAGGGATTCCCCCAGAAATGAAAATTCTCTCATAATTTTCTCACCTTCATGCCATCCCAGATGTGTATGATTAGCATTAGCAGTGCTGATTTAGGGCCATATAGCATGATTGTGAGTGTGATATTGCTTAAACAATATCACACAATATCTGTGTAGTCTCTCAAGTTTTTATGACATGAAATGTGTTTAAAAAAAAAAAAAAACACTTCAGGTCAACTTTTAAAAAGATTTCAGGTCAACAATCTAAATGGAGACGTGTAAAGTTATTTCTATGTTTAGTCTTAGAGGGAAGTAAAATGGTTGTGGACAAGACAAGAAAGCAGAGAGGAAGAGCAGAGAGAGAGAGAGAGAGAGAATCTGGATTCTGACTGAGTCAACATCAAAGCTTTACGGTTCTCTTTTTTTCTCTCTTTGGTCAAATATGATTTCCCTCAGCAGCCTCAAAGTGCACGTGTGTGTATAGCCCCTGTATAATACTGACCTGGATTTGGTTCGCTGCCAGCTTTTGTTCTAAATTCAGCTCAAGCGCACTCTCTGCCTGACATACAGATATTATGCGAACATATTTAAAAATGGAGCAACTTTCCCATTTTCATTTACACTGGCAGCCAAAAGTTTGGAATAATGTACAGATTTTGCTCTTATGGAAAGAAATTGGTACTTTTAGGGTGTGTTCACACTTGGCAGGTTTGGTTCGATTAAAACAAACTCTGGTGTGATTGCTCTGTTAGCGCGGTTCATTTGAACTAGTGCAGTTCATTTGAACTAGGTGCGCACCAAACAAGCGGACCGAGACCCCCTGAATAGTGGTTCTCGTTCCGCTTCCAAACGAACACCGGTGCGGTTCGATTGATATATGAACGCAGCATGGACCAAAGACATCTAAACGAACCAAAAACAGGAAGTAATTTGCCTTTAATACTGACCTCAAGCATACCTGGTTCTTCTCATCATAAGAGCTATGTTGCCCATTACAGTTCGGTACAGGCGTTGAACCGCCGTCAGCCGTCCTTGCAGCATATCTTCATTTGTGTGTGCAACGGAGGAATTCCTGGTGCTGTTTTGACTCCTTTACACATTTTATTAGCTCTTCGTTTGTTCTCAGCTGGTAAAAATACCACCATATACACAAATCCAACGAAGGCATTTAACCCAGCAGCCAGCATTGTTTTGGATGTTTGGCAAGTTCCGTCGCAAAATATACGTCATAAAAACTGTCCAATCAGGTTGTGACCGTATCCTTATGCCTTTTGTTTTGTATCGTTAGGTTCGGTGTTAAAAATGCCAGTGTGAACGCTAAGCGAACCGGGACTAAATGTATCATTTTCTTTTTAGATCTGGACCAAGAGAAACAAGAGAACCGATCTACAAGTGTGAACACACCCTTATTCACCAAAGTGGCATTCAACTGATCACAATGTATAGTCAGGATATTAATAACGTGACAAATTACTATTACAATTTGAAAAAAAAATTTCAGGACTTCTTAAACTACTTCAGAGTTCTCATCAAAACATCCTCCACATGCAGCAATGACAGCTTTGCAGATCCTTGGCATTCTAGCTGTCAGTTTGTCCAGATACTCAGGTGACATTTCGCCCCACACTTCCTGTAGCACTTGCCATAGATGTGTCTGTCTTGTCAGGCACTTCTTACTCACCTTACAGTCAATCTGATCCCACAAAAGCTCAATGGCGTTAAGATCCATAACACTCTTTTCCAATTATCTGTCGTCCAATGTCTGTTTCTTTGCCCACTCTAACTTTTACTTTTTGTTTTTGTTTTGTTTTTTGTTTTTCTAAAGTGGCTTTTTCTTTGCAATTCTTCCCATAAGGCCTGCACCCCTGAGTCTTCTCTTTACTGTTGTACATGAAACTGGTGTTGAGCAGGTAGAATTCAATGAAGCTGTCAGCTGAGGACATGTGAGGTGTCAGTTTCTCAAACTAGAGACTCTGATGTACTTATCCTCTTGTTTAGTTGTACATCTGACCTTCCACATCTCTTTTTGTCCTTGTTAGAGCCAGTTGTCCTTTGTCTTTGAAGACTGTTGTGTACACCTTTGTATGAAATCTTTAGTATTTTTTTGGCAGTTTCAAGCATTGTATAGACATGCCAGTCTATTGCATACTGTGGCAACTCAAAAACAAACACAAAGACAATGTTAAGCTTCATTTAACGAACCAAATATCTTTCAACAGTGTTTGATATAATGGCAAGTAATTTTCTAGTACCAAATTAGCAATTTATCATGATTACTCAAGGATAAGGTGTTAGAGTGATGGCTGCTGGAAATGGGGCCTGTCTAGATTTGATTAAAAAAAAATTTTTTCAAATAGTGATGGTGCTGTTTTTTACATCAGTAATGACCTGACTATACTTTGTAATCAGTTGAATGCCACTTTGGTGAATTACAGTACCAGTTTCCTTCCAAAACAGCAAAATTTGTACATTATTCCAAACTTTTGGCCACCAGTGTATATGAAATGTTACATTCTACACTGTAAAAAAGTGGTGACCTGCAGTTGTTTCCTTAAGGAGCAATTTCTAACCCTTAAAATTAGTTTTGTTAAGTATAACCTCCTGTATTCAGGTTGATTCAGCCATGTTCGATAATATTTTTGACTTTTATATAACCAGTAAATTTGGATGTTACTACATGAAGCACATTTTTAAGTTCTTATTTATTTCAGTGCACTGAAAATCAGTTTAACCACCAAGTTACCAGCTCTATATGTGTGTTTCTTCCATTCTTATTAAAGGTCTCTGTATTCTTGTCTTTGAAGCCCTCATTACTGACAGCCTCTACAGCAAGCCAAATCTGTTTACTTATATCATTCTCTTAATGAGTAACCCTAACACTAACCCAAACTATTCAGTATTATATGAACATGTGATGCAAAATGGCTCAGTATTGAGTAAAAGGCAAATACATTTATGAATGGCATAAGGCATGGCAAGACAGCTGGAGAGAAGTCTTTCTTACTATATGATTCCAGGAGTAACTTGTAACAGCTGACTTGCAAGGAAAATAACTTGCTGCAGATTGTATTTATTTAGTAAAGTGCAATTTGGTAAAAATATATCTGACAAATATTAAATGCAACAGTTAAGAAACAGAGAATTAGCTATAATCTTTTAGCTATGATTGTTCTGCATTCACTGTAAATCCATTATCAGACAGAACAAGCACAAACACCACAAAAATCATTAAGAAAACTTAATATCTCAGCTCTTTAGGTCCATACAGTGAATGGTGACCAAAACTTTGAAGCTCCAAAAAGTACATAAAGGCTACATAAAAGTAATCCATAAGACTCCAGTTGTTTAATCCATGTCTTCAGAAGCGAGCCAATCGATTCTGGGTGAGTATAGACCAAAATGTAACTTTTTCTCTACAAATCTTGACATCAGCAGTCTCCTTGGCGATCATGATTTCAAGCTCAACTACACTTCCTAGCACCATTTAGCACTATGCGCATGCGTCAAGCACTAGGAAGTGTAATCTAGCTTGAAATCATTATTGTGCCTAGAGATTGCAATGACAAGATGTACAGAGAAAAATAAATTACATTTAGGTCTTTTCTTACCCAAAACCATTTGGATCGCTTCAGAAGACATTGATTAAACCACTGGAGACTTATGTATTACTTTTATGCTGCCTTTATGTGCTTTTCGGAGCTTCAAAGGTCTGGTCACCATTCGCTTGCACTGTATGGACCTACAGAGCTGAAATATTCTTCCAAAAATCTCTGTTTGTGTTCAGCAGAAGAAAGAAAGTCATACATATCTGGGATGGCATGAGGGTGAGGAAATGATGAGAGAATTTTCATTTTTGGGTGAACTATCCCTTTAATGGTTTGTTTGCCTATTGTATAATTCTTGTACAGCCACTTATAATGATGGTAAATGTAGTTTTGTTGCAAATGCTCGTCGCTGCATAAACCAGCTAAATTAGTCTTACTTTCTGGCAAATTTGATCGCTTTTCTTCCTTAAGAGTACAAAAAATGCAGACAAACTAAACTGTACAGTCAAAATCCTCAAGTAAAACTGAATTATTACCAATAACCATTTTGATTCCACCATGATTCTTAAATTGACACGCCCCCAACTTGGATAGTCGGGGCTTGAAGAAAATTACTAGTTTTAAAATAATTAGTTTCCCACTCGTAATTACAACTTTGTGGTGTGCTTGTGTGCGCTTTAACTCTATACGATCATCTAATACGATCATTCCGACATGACATGACTTGAACGCACCAACGGTACAGGTGATATCCCTTGAGTTGTGAAAAAGAAGTACACTAAAGCATACTTTTTTTTTTTAAAGTAGGCTACTTATTATTAAAATAATACACTTTCAATGACCATATTTCAGTGTGTACAAAATGTACTGTTTCGGAACGATTTAATGCAAGTTCAGTGTTTTTATGTGATTTTTAATTAGTGTTTAAATGTATATTTGAGTGTTATTTGGACCCACTTTAGTAGCACTTAAGGACTGTATGTAATCTAAATCTTGAATGTACTTGCATATACTGTATACTCCAGTGCTACTTGTTTGAAGTTGAATTGCTACTAATACACACTTTAGTGCTACTAAATATGTGATTCAAAAACATAATCATGTATTTTTTTTTTATAATCTTGAATGTACATATTAAAACATGCACATACTGTATAGCAGTGAGTAAAACCATGGTACTTTGAGTTTGAGATCAGTGCACTGAATAATATACCATGGTATTTACATGTTACCCAAGAGTAATTTAAAGAAAACCGTGATATTACAAAAAACAACAACATGGCGTTACGATGGTACTATTTTGTTAGTGATGATATCACATAATCTATCTCAAGAAAACTTGAGTTTTGACTCTTTAAAAAGTGTTTCTTGGGGGGGCCTGGGTAACTCAGCGAGTATTGACACTGACTGCGAGTTCGAATCCAGGGCGTGCTGAGTGACTCCAGCCAGGTCTCCTAAGCAACCAAATTGGCCCGGTTGCTAGGGAGGGTAGAGTCACATGGGGTAACCTCCTCCTGGTCGCTATAATGTGGTACTCGCTCTCGGTGGGGCGCGTGGTGAGTTGTGCGTGGATGCTGCGGAGAATAGCTGAAGCCTCCACATGCGCTAGGTCTCTGCAGTAACGTGCTCAACAAGTCACGTGATAAGATGCGCGGACTGACGGTCTCAGACGCGAGGCAACTCGGATTCCTCCTCCGCCACCGGTATTGAGTCAAATCACTACGCCACCACGAGGGCTTAGAGCGCATTGGGAATTGGGTGTTCCAAATTGGGGAGAAAAGGGGAGTTAAAAAAAAGTGTTTCTTTAATAATAATAATAATAATGACATATTCAAGCAACCAAAGTACTTTATAATAAGATTTGGAGACAATTTATTAAATATCCCAAATATTTTCCCCTCTCTTGCTGGGACAGTAAGTCTCTCTCTCTCTCTCTCTCTCTCTCTCTCTCTCTCTCTCTCTCTCTCTCTCTCTCTCTCATCCAAACACTGCTGTGCTCCTTCAGTGCACTTCATTCAACGGCTGGATGGATAACTCCAGAAACATGGCTCTGACAAACACTTCACTTTTACTGTTGGTTCTTCAAATGTGCGCCACGGCTTGGCAAGGTGAGAGATTTTCACCTTATCTTTTCACGCGGTGGTGTTTTAAGTTGAATTTTGATTCTGTGAGAAACTTTTTCGGAGCAGCGGGTCTCGCGCTTTTGAATGGGATGCACGCGGACACGAATGTTTATGGATGCAGCAGTTATAATACGACAGTATTGTCTTTAAACTGCTCTGTTTAACACTTAAGTTTTCTCAGTAACTCTAATCAAATGTGTAACTCGTTTTCACCTTGCCTTTGTTCGCTCATTTAAAATGACTTAAGTTTGTCATCAAAACACCATGCACGTGAGAAAAGCTCATGAATACATTCACCATGTTTAATAGAGCAAAGAATGCATCAATGCAACAATGCAAGTGCTAGACACCAAATAATTCATAATTAGCCAATGTGTAGTTGCCTTTGGTTACACACAGTATTTCTGTGTCTGTTGTGGGACAGATCATGAGACTGTGGACTCAAATACAAGCTTTGTTGTGTCTCTGCTCAGATATAATCTGTGGAACTCTGTTTCAGGGCGCTCAGAAATGTGCAGATATGAGAGATTGAGAGATATGACAGCTTTTCACAATGAGCAAAATTCAGTAAATAAATCATATTGTATTATACTTCCTGTAGACCTAGATATATGATGTAAAAACACTGATCATGCTCTTTTCTGTGCAATATTCCCTTTATGTCTCATTCTGCTGTATGCTCTCATGTTATTGCACTATAGGTTTAGTACATGACCCAGACAACTAGTGAACTAACCCTTGTCCTGAAGGAACAGATGACAGACCCCCACTGTATAATCCTGTCCTTGTCCATCTATGTTTATCCCTTGTTGTGTTGTCCATCTAGTTTTTGTTTACTGCCAAGTGTGCACCCTTCCATTCACTTTTTATCCAATCATATAGGTTATCTCTCCACACCTCTCCTTACATTTTTCCCCAAATTGTCCAGCAGTGTCCTGTTATGCTGGCTCCTGCATTAAAGGGTCTTAACAAGTGCCTGTCTTTCCCTTCTGTTCAACTTGTGTTAATTAGGTCCCCTCTTCCCAGCAGATGAACCAAAGCTGTCTGTTCTGGGATTATTGACTGGACACCCTGTTAGATAACAGCCCCTATGATTAAGAGGGGTCACCTTGCTTCCTCTTTGTAGGGGGACATTGAGAGTGACATCCATCCTTACAAATTATAGTGACCATATGATGACGATGAAAGAATGTATGTTGAAAACTGGCTTTGATAATTGAGATAGTGGCACAAAATGTTCTGTATTTTGTTAATGATTCATAAATGTAAAAACAAAATTTTTTTTTTAGAAGAATGTGTGCATTTAATGGCTCAGAGACCAGCAGAGAAAAACAATGTTTGGAAAGTGTACTTTTTTGTAAATTGTGTCCAACGTTAGTCTTACAACTTTGTTTGTGTTAGACTTATTGCACTGTGAATTCGGTTTCTATAATTGATCTTACCGAAAATTCGAATCACTGCCCGAAGCTGGAAGTGTTGTTAAATGTATGGGCACGTGTGAGTTCCTGTTTGCGCCACAGAGGGGCGCCAAAAACGAGTTGTATTTTTAGTTTGAAACAATGAAATACAGTCAACAGGAATGCATATTTTAATAACTCCCTAACCCAAACCCCAACCCCAATGGAGTAAAAATAAAATTTTTGAGCAAAAATGCAACCTGTGATCGCGATTATAGTGCTAGAGTTCATGTGTTAATGCTTGAGTTGATGCTAAATGTACTTTTTACTTTTTTAAGCAGTTAGACTTACAATTTTTGAATAATGCTTGATAAAAGGGGCAACAATCCCTTAGATCCCAACCATATCTGGGAACCAGAACAGGGATCATAAAGATTTGTGGGCTCTTTTCACACCTAGCAACCACCATGAACACCCTAGCAACCACATAGCAATGCACTAACAGCCAGTCACAACACCTTAGCGACCGCATAGCAATGCCCAGGCAACCCCCATAAGACCCTCGCATTTTAAAACCGACTTTTACACTTTTCTTCATACAATGTACCATGCACGACCCAATAATAAAAGGACTAGCACCAGATCACATTGAAATATTTGAATTAATTTATCCAACTAACTGAAATAGAGGCTCTTGTCTTAGAGGTGAAGAACAATGAGAAACATCTCCATATCAAGGCCCTGCCAATCAAAAGAGAAAGCCAGAGCTTTGAGTAAAAAGTCCCAATATGTGGCATCCATCATAATGTAAATTTTTACCCCCACCCATACTCAATTCCTCAAATTCAAGATCATACCAGCTGCATTGGGTGCCAGCCACACAGATGCCATGCCTTAGACTTCCTGCTTCCCATAGCAGCTCATGACCCAGAGTGGAGAAGATACAATTGAGTGGCTGTTCCTGTTGTGGGGGGGGTGGGTGGGGGATTGGGGGGGTTGTATCCCTACAATCCTGGGTTCAGCCCCTGTCTATCACTCTTGACAGTGAATGTCATGTTAAAGCCTATGGGCTCATTGTTTTGGTGTCGCAGAAGGTGCAAATCAGTGGTGTACTGCATTGGTTTAATCTGTATTGTTATTATGATGTTCAGCCTCGGTGAGCAACAACGTGTGCATTAGATAAAGGTTAAGACCCTTTCATAATTGGTTTTAGGTTTTCATTATTTGACACTACTGTATGTGACAGTCTATTGCTATAATCCCAAATTCTTGCACAACTCTGTATAGTGGGTACAATGCAATATGAAATATCAGGGGCATTACTTTGGACTTTTATTACTTATGTAAATTGAATAATTTTTTAGATATGATGGTCTTCAGCTTCTGGTCTTAGGCTGACTGATGGGTAGATTAATCTTGAGTTTAAGAGTTAATCTCTCTAAACTCCGGTCTAATCCCATGACATTCAGCCTTTAATGACTCTTAACCAGCAGAGGGCAGCTGGAAATTAACTGGACAAAACCAAACATTTTAACTTCTGTTAATGATCGTAAACATGTATGCAGCAGTAACAAATTCCATAGCCCCTCATTCCATTTCATTACATGGCACATATTCACCAAGTTCAGTTTGTAGTGCACTGTCTTGTATAGTAATTTAAATGTGAATGTTGTGTAGGGCTTTACTGGTTGTTTAGATTAGTGTTACTATCACTACTAATACTATAGTTATTAATTAATATTTAAATTAATCAGTTGAATCTAACTCATTAAAACCTCATATGGGGCTCCAGTAAATGTAGTGTGCTACATTTAGGAGCAAGTTTGGTTATTAGCAATAATTAATAATTATCAAAGATAATTATTAATTATTAAAATCAATAGAACATTGATGAGAATCAATGTTAGCTTTTTTTAAATCCTTTAAATCAACAATTATCAAAGATAATCGTTAACTGTTAATGTCGATGAAACATTAATTAAAATTAACACTAGCTTATTGATCATTCAAATTCAACAATCATCAAAGATAATTATCAATTATCAAAAATCAATAGAATATTAATAAGGATTAACATTGACGGGGCACCACCCTGAAATCAGGGACTAATAACCAGATAGTAAAACGGTCTCAATATTGGATTTTTTTCTTAGGAAAATCGACATCCGAAGAATATCGATTTTCGGGAAAAAAAACAATGAATGAAGGTTTGAATCCGAGCACTGACATCCCGTCAGCATGACACAGGTGTATGCAAAACAAACCAAAACACTTCTTTCTGTAATATAACAAAGTTTTTTTATGCAGTAATATCAGTTAATAATTAATACAATGCAGTCAATAAACTTCCGACTTACAACTACAAACTAAACAGTGATATGATTAGATATGGAAATAAAAATAATTCTATAACACATAGGGTGTGTGTGTGACAGTGTGTGTGTGTGTAAGGAGGGACACACACAAAATAGCGGACGTGACTCTCGTGGAGAGTATGTCACGCGAGACTTCCGGCCAGGGAATATGACCGTGAATGGGGCGGAGATGGCGTCTGTTTTGCTGTATTGTGGTCCAACCAAATTGGATTGTTGTGCAATTTCACCCTCGCGGGTGTGTTGAGTCCTTGAAGTGCTTAAAGAGCTAAAATTGCTCTTTAAATACCTGGAAAATCGAGATTAAAATGGATCGTTTCCTCCGTGTAATGTGTGTCCATCAAAGATGAGACGACTCCACTGTCATTGAATAATGTGTCTTAATGTCCTTTCTGTTCTTTACAGTCAGATAAAAAAGTAAAAAGAAATATTAATTTAATCTCACACAGCATGGATGCGCTAAAGAAACCGAACGTTTCTGGTGAATTTTTGCTGAACCAGAACACTGTGAGGTGCTCGTTGAACTCTTAAAGTGACAGTACCTTTTTAGAGTTTCTGATACAAATTAATGTAAACTCAGTGTTATTACTTGTAAATTGTACACATTATTTCAAACAGTGAGAGCTCATATCATTATTACCATTTCATGATATAATATTAATTAATATAATGTAGAATATTTGTATTCTTACAAAGTTAAATTTTGATAATAATGATGACAAACAAATCATTAAAATATACACTTTCACATACTTTTTTCAAGACAGGATTTGTTCAGTTCTATTTCTTGTTCAGCACCTGATCAGCCTGAATGTACCTTATATGATAATTTCTTATAGAGAGAAGTATACTAGCAACTCTTATTATTTACACTTTAAGCATTTATATTGTGTATTAAAGAACTTTACCTCATAATGAGAAATTATAATGAGCATTTTGCTCAAATTTTTTTTCAGAAAATAAACATTTTCTGTAATATTTTGTCATTTAAGTGTTATTATATCGAATCGAGATTATATCGAATCGTGAACCTCATATCTTTAATCGAACCAAATCATGAGATAACCATATTGTCCCATCCCTTCTAGTCACCATTCACTTTCATTGAACCCTTTTCCATACAAAGAAAGGCAATAGTGACTGAGAACATTCTAACATTTATTGTGTTCCACAGAAGAAAGAAAGTCATATTATCTTGGAACTACATGAGGGTGGTTAAATCATGGCAAAGATTTCATTTTTGGGTGAACTATCCCTTTAAGCTTGCCCATCATAAGAAGAATGGCCATTCCTGTCTCAGATTCTCAAAAGAAAGCTTCCGTCATGTGTCTTTTTAGTAAAGATCTGTATTAATTTCAAACTCATGCAAATAGGATGGAAATACATAAAAAGTACATATTTTAGATAAATGACAAAAGTACATTTTTTAATATTAAGGTTGTAGTGAAAAAGAACATTTGTGCAATAGGCATGTACTTTATATCAAGTGCTGGAACGTCAGGCATTTACCATGGGCAGTGGTGACTGGTGACCCTTTCATTCATAATGAGATATAAAAAAGGCCTATTCATTCTCTCAAATCTTTGAGGAGCCTCTCTGATCAGTCAATTAAGAACTGCATTGAGGTCAACCATACACTGCTAAGCACAAGACATATATCACCTGCCAGGTATTTTGATCACATCCCTAAAGTCATGTTACCTGGACCTGATCCTGTGCTAAAAATTCGATAGTGATGAGTTGAGACACAGGCTTGGCGACAGCACCGTGGGCCATACGTTTAAGTCGCCTGCTTAAAACTCAACCAAAACAATGGCTTTGAATTCCTCAGCTAAATGCCCCCATATCCATTGGAGGAAGCAGACTGGGGGATGGTAGCTGGAGGTGTGTGTGTCTGAGGTCCACAGGTGGGTTTTGTATGTTTAGGTCTTTATCTGATGAGTGTGATCTTATCAAAGCCTTTTGTGACTTCACCAATTGTGTCTTTGAATGGAGGTGGCTCTGTGTTTGTCAGTCTTTGTTATCTAGTCTAATCTGAGCTGCATTTGAAAAGATGGATACCTTTAAAGCACTGAATGTTTTCAAGAATATAGAACACATTGTCTTGCCACAGTGTGATGGATTCCAGACCAAAATATTCTGGTCTTAATGTCGACAATTTCTGTTGGCATTTTACATTTTAATTCTGGTCTGGGAGATGTGTCAAACTTGCTGTGGCCATGGGCAGGCAAGGGCTCTAAGAGCTTCCAACCAGTGCTTATTATGTTATTTCATTCCAGAATGAATGTAGATTCATGCCACAACCTGCCTTTAGTAGCACATTAAGCATTTAAAGTTTAGATCTGACTAAGGAATACATTTAAGTCGTGGGCTTACGTGTGCTATAGTGACTACTTGTTTATCGAAGTCAGATGTGACTGACCATATTAATGAAGTGTGAGAATGAATAACAATCATCCAAATGCATCGAAGGGGGTGAAGAATTTACAGTGGATGGATGCCAGCTCCTTCTGCCACTCTCCCTCACTTTCTCACTGACAAAATTGGTTAATTTTAGAAAGCTGTAAAAGAAATGCTAAATTAGGTTTGTCACACTTAAATTGTGCCAGGCTATTTAATGACAAAAATGCAGCTAAACTTAAAGGTATAGTTCAGCCAAAAATGAAAATTGTGCCATCATTTACTGTTTTAAAACGAATGACTTTCTTTCTTCCGGAGATATTTTGAATAGAATTTCCAATGAAAGAATATCGTGAACAGGGACTGTACTGTACAGATGAACAGTTTAAGTCATTATTCACTGAAAATCTTGTCCTCGGCTCTGCCGTATCACTCAAATCTCATTTGCACTTGCGCATATTCAAAAAGTGTGAATGAGTTTTTTGAGCTATAGTGGAGGGAAAGACGATTAACAATGATTATAACTTAAATTCAGTGTGTTTGTAACTCTAAGCTATTGTATTTGGAATATAGCAGAATATAGTATTGTATAGACTACTTTTATGGGCCCTTTTTGGATATTGACAGCCCCTGGTCACTATATTCTTTTGTAGGGCTGCATATTGACACAGATTTCTCAATTAGATTCGATTCCGATTCACAAGCTCTCGATTCGATTCAATAGGGGTATATTTCAGTTATAATGTCCCTTTTGCTGACATATGAAAGAAATTCTCTCCCAGCTAATGCTGTTAATTATACAAGGGACCTTCTAACTAGGTACATTACAAAAATGTAAATGTTACCAATTATGTTTTATTAGTTTTTCATCATTTTGGTCACATTTTAACTTTCAAAAAGAAACAAATCCATGTATTCAATCAATAAATATGATAATATATTGAATATATTATATTTTGTTACATGTTTATTGTTTAATAACATAATTTGTACTATTTACAGGTATTTACATTGATTTGTTGAACACGTGTTAAAAATCTGCACTGTCTCTTTAAGAAAGACATTTCTGTAAACAGAGTCTTTAAATGAGCGCATGTTAACGAGAGAGGACTCGAATGGCTGTATCTCATCTGTCCTATGTGTGATTAGAATTAAATGGTTCTTTTTTGTTGTTTTTGATCAACAACTGACTGTAGAGAACTGAAAGGGTATTAAAAGAGACATTATTCAATGACAAATGGGTTGCATGGATCTCTTCTTTGGACACACATCACACGGAACAACTTTTACTCTCAACACGCAGTGAAAGGATCTCGATGCTGAATACTCCACCACAATACTACACAATTACTGCTGAGTGAAATGTAAACATTTACCTGCCAGTTGCCAATATACAAGTCCTATAACGTGAAATTTGGTTGCTAATGTGAGCGATTTCCTGTCATTGTAGTAGAGGGTTGCTCATAGAATAAAAGATCGATCTTGTGATTTAAGAATCGATATCGAGATCGTTCATATGAAGATTGCGATGCATCGGACAGTACAGGGCAATGTTCCACACTTATACCATTAATTCAAAATAATCACGTTTTAGATAAGTAGCAATTTTATGCTTCACGCAACGGCGTTACAGATGCAACCGTGGCCAGTTTTGCTAATGCCATTAAAATAAATGGGAAATAGGATGTACTGATAAAATCCTTAATTTTGCGGACCATGTCCCTTGTGATTCTTTAGCTTTATCTTATTATTATTCTCCAAGCTTATAACCAGCTTAGCGCACTCTTCCAAAATGCAATATCCAAATGGTTGAATATGGCCTGTCATTTTTGGTGAATCCCATCTGTGGGGCACATCACTGGCCAGGAACTGATCTAGGATCTGGCAGAAATCCTCACAATGCGAGTCGGATTCTGGAAGTCCTTAGCTAATGTCTTCTCCAAAATCTCCCTCTATATCACTGCCTCTCATTCCCTCCCCCCAAATCTGTCTGTCTTTGTCACTTTTCGTCTCTGTCTCTCTGTAGCTAACTCATTTTGGTGAGGCAGATGTGCATGAGTTTTTCTGGAAGTGAGTTTTGCGATGCGTGTGCATTTATGTGAGTTAGTACATTGCTCATGTTACAGAAATTATACTCCACAATAGTAGCACCTCCAGTATTTCTGTCTGCCCCCATCCCCCACAGTCGTAGACGCCTCCTCCCACATGCATCTCCCTCATGTTCATATGCCCTTCACTCAGTCTTGGCTACAAGCCCATTCAGATGGAGCCATGGGCTTCAGGCCCTTTATGTGTTTTACTTACTCCAAAATCTTTATTGATTTTTGCAGACATTCCTGCAGTTGCTGTCTTTGTTTTTCAAGGTAGTTGCAAGGCAGTTCTCTGTGGTCAAGTTCGGCGAATAGTTTGGATGAAGAGCCTCAATTCTAGTGCATAAAAATGGCTTAGGTCCCTCAATCTATGGGTACCATATGGTGATAATTATTTAAAGTTAAAGTGTGTATTTTATGTGCCACTGGCAACATCAGGCAAAATTGCAAAAATAACGACCAAGCACAGTAGCCCACAGTGGCCACGAAGTACTGTTATTTTCTGTCTTGTTTTCTCATGATCTTGACATAACAAAAGTTACAAATTATATCAACTTTTTCTTGAGTGTAAGGGGGTTCAGTGGAAAGGAGGAGGCGAGAACCGGCTTGACAATTTAAATAATAATTTAATAAACAACTTAAACACACAACCAAAAACCACACAGTACAGCTGTCTGTCATTCTCTCTCTCTCGAACTGTCGTCCCCGGCCGCCTTTATCCCTCGCGCGCCCCATCAGGCTGATTGGGGACCAGGTGTGTCTCATTCCAGCCCGGCCCCGCCCTCCTCGGCTCTACACTCCTCCCGGTGTTGCCTCAGGGGAGCCCCCAGCATGACGTACATCCCCCACCCTTCCTCTCCGGGAGGGTGGGGGATGGGGGGGGGGATGGCTTGCCTTACGCCCCAACTGCCGGCGGGTCATCCCCGCCTTCCTCGACCTGGGAGGAGACAGGAGGGGAAAAACAAAACAAAACAAAATGGCGAGGGAAAGGCCAACACGGAGCGACAGAGAGAGAGAGAGGAGAGAGAGAGAAAAAAGAAACTCACCGGTTCTCTGATGCGCCGTCGCGTGGTCCTCGATCACTACTCCCCCTCTCAGGCAGACTGCAGCCGCTCCTCCCCAGGCGGACCGGAGTCAGACCTCCGACCCCCAGCGGACAGAACGCCCCTCCATGTTCCCGGCGTCCCGTGGGGACACTCCTCCGCCCCTGGCAGCGGCCCTACCACTCCAGGCGGTCGGGGAATCGCTTCCCTCCTCCCCCCGAGGACAGCGGTCTTCTCTCAACCCCTCCACATTCCCGGGGGACGGCAGGGCACTCCTCCGCCCCCGGCAGCGGCTCCCTCGCTCCAGGCGGTCGGGGAGCGGCCGTTCCCCGCGTCCGGGTGGTCGGGCTACTCCGTCCCCCGTCGGACGGCAGCGGCGCTCCCCTGGGTGGACGGCAGTGTCGAGGACTCCGCGACGGGAATCCCTCCTCCTTCCCGGGTTTCGGCACCAGTGTAAGGGGGTTCAGTGGAAAGGAGGAGGCGAGAACCGGCTTGACAACTTAAATAATAATTTAATAAACAACTTAAACAAACACACAACCAAAAACCACACAGTACAGCTGTCTGTCATTCTCTCTCTCTCGAACTGTCGTCCCCGGCCGCCTTTATCCCTCGCACGCCCCATCAGGCTGATTTGGGACCAGGTATGTCTCATTCCAGCCCGGCCCCGCCCTCCTCTGCTCTACATTGAGTTATATTGAGAAAACAAAAATAATAATGATAAATGCTTTCTGTGGGCTTCCATATTTCCTAGGAAATAGGAATGCTAGTGATTAATCGATAATCGATTAATTGTTGTCAATAATTTGATTGATTAAGCTTTTTGATTGTCGATTAATTCATTTCAGGACAAATGCGTTCATAATCATGCCAGCAGACGTTGATAAGGCTGCCTATACGGTCATCCACTGCTAGAGGGTGCTTGCGTGCTGCATGTCACGTTTTGTCCATATCACAGAACAAGAACCACAATGCACTCTGATTTTTAGTGTACATCAGATGTACATGTAATATAAAAGTACATATGTGATAAAGCCATTTCTGCGACAGCAGATATATCCTATGCTCGGTGGATATGTCAGCGTCCGAATTCACTCACTCATTTCGTTCACTCACTGCTGAGATATAGTGCACTCACTGCCATTCACTATATAGGAAATAGTGAATGAGTGAATAAGTGAATGATTTCAGACACAGCCAGTGTTGGAGCGTTTCCCTATAAATGAACATTGGCTGAGTTTGGAATGTATACTACTCTTACTACTTCTGCCATATATGTCTATGGCAGAAATAGAAAATAGTATGGTAGTATGCCATTCCGAATTCAGCCATTATGTTTTCTGCACACACCATGATAGTGTGTTAAAGTACAACATGGCAACAAGCACTGTTGATCTCCTTGTTTCATCCCAACCTGCAATTATGTCAGTGATCTCCGGGAAAGCACGAAGGCACATTCAGCTGACATCTCACCAGCACCAGAGAAACAGTATGTTATATACAGTAGGCTACTGTGTACTTTATGATTTGACTTAATTTCATATAAAAAAAATAAGTCCAAAAGTCCGAAATATCCTACGATCTACAATATGTAGTTTTAAGGAACTTAAATATATATCTTGTATACAAGTTATTATTAACAAATTTTTTTTTTATTAATGTATTAAAATACACTTAACTAAGAATATTTTTAGACGAAACTGTCAATACTTGCATTTCATAAGTGTATTAATTAGAGGTAGACCGATATATCGGTTTTACCGACTAATCAGTGCCTATAGTTGCTTTTTGGAACTATCGTTTACTGGCAACAATCTATGCCGATTGTTTTTTTTTTTTCTTCTTCATGTTTCTCTGTGGCCGGCACTATTTTGATGAGATAATAAAGTAATCTAAATTGAAGCAAAGGCATGCAAAGTGAGAATATATGAAATTGTGCCCCGTCAGCACATACATTGTGTCTCCAACTTCAAATCTAATGAATAATAATGAGCGTTATTCATAATTAAACATTATCTGATGAAATATATATACAAAACTCTTCATCTGGTGAATTTAATAAGCTTCATTTGGTAAGTACTTTTATGTAGAGCATTGTAACGGATCCAAGTCTTCATAATTTCAAAATAAGAGGCCCTTGTGCATTTTGGCTTGTTTACAGTTAAAAGTCCCTCATGCACCAAATCTCCATTTAAACTGCCTCTGGAATTTAATTCATTTTTGGACTCTTGAAGCCTCTATGTCTGTACCCATCATAGGAAGGAAAGACTAAGAATTTTTTACATTCTTTAAATCTAATTTAAAAACTATCGGCCGATTAATCGTTATCGGCCTTTTACACCACCTTAGTTATCAGTATCGGCAAAATCCACTATTGATCGACCTGTAGGATTAATTAAAATTATTTTTAAACAGTAGGCAACATGCACATGTTATTTTTTAATTCTTGTGCATTTTGCATTATTAATTGATCATTAATTTTCACGATGATCGATTATGAAAATTGACATCCCTACTTTGAAACAATCAGTAGTTGTGCTTGCTAAGGCAAACTTCACAATTAATGAGGTTAGGGATTTAAACAAATTTAGGCATTAAGAATTAAGTATTAAACTTTGGCATGTAACTTCTTCACATAATGTTTTTGCTGTACAGTAAGTATGATATGATTGATATGTCAAAACATGCAGCTTTTTTCAGTGCAGGAAAAAAATCCTATAGACTTACATTGAAGGAGGGAACTGATTGTTTTTAGACAATATTAGTAAATGCTGTTAGAGTAATCCTGTAATCTTGTTAGCTGTATTGCACTGATTTGATAAAGCACTAGGTGTTACTAATTCCATGTTCTCGGATTATGATTTTCACCTATCAAGACGATTAAAATACTGCAAAAAAACCTGCATAGATTTACATAATAGGAAGGACCTAAGCCATAGCTGGGGACCAGAATATCATAGAGAATGGGGGTGGACTCTTTTGATTTTGTCTGTAAGAAACACCTAGCAACCACAGAGAACACCCTAGCATTTACCTACATCACCCGAGCATCGTGGCAGCGAATTTTGCGTGGGCAAACACCACCAAAATCGAATTCTTTTTGCAATTCTGTTGGTGACTCTAGTAGTGTAGCAGAAATTATACACTCCAGCTTTAAATATAGCCTTATGGATATATCATAAGATCATCAGGTGTGAGTGGGATGTAATCCTGTCTTATTATGTGGTATAACAGCATGAGATGTATTTCAGTGCTTTTTTTTGATCAAGGTATATGTCATCTCGTTTCTCTTTTCGAGTATCTTTTGAGACAAAGGAACTGTCATGGTATTCATTGCACTCCTTCATGGATAACCGAAGGCAAAAATTCCTCCAGAACCACCACACCCTTAAGATTTTTTGTCCTCCAACTTGTTATACTTTGGTCCATCTTTTGTTCTCTGCTCTCACCATAGCTTATGGACCAAATTGGTGAAGTGGGTAATTTCTTGGCTACTAGCATAAATAAATGGAATTGCAAAAAAATCATTGTTTTCAAATAGGTTTCCCAAACACTCCCACCATTGGTTGGACAAACAGATAGTCCCACCCCAAACTCACACCATTGTTTGAAGCATTATTGATATGATGGGCAGGACGGGATGCAACGATAACAGTGTTTACAATTTTCGGGGAGTCTACCTATGTATGGCTTACTTATAGTTGTCTCTGAATATTAAGCAGGAGTAAGAGAAAGTATTTTAACATTTGATAGTTAAACAGTCAAGTTAAGCTCAAACGACAGCATTTGTGGCATAATATTAATTACCACAAAAATGAATTTTAACTTGTCCCTCCTTTTCTTTAAAAAATAGAGCAAAAATCGAGGTTCCAGTGAGGCACTTACAATGGAAATGAATGGGGGCCAATCTGTAAACGTTAAAATACTCACTGTTTCAAAAGTATAGGCACAAGACATGAACATTATGTGTGTTAACATGATTTTAGTGTGATAAAATCACTTACTAACCTTTTCTGTGTAAAGTTATAGCCAATTTTACAACTTCCTTGCCATGACGATGTAATGTCAACAAACTCTAAAACCCTAAAATGACTAAAAATTACAATTTAAATTACAGCTCAAATAATACATACGTTTTGAAAGAAGAATTAATGTAAGTATACAATTATAAGCTTCACATTTCTGCCTTTAAACCCTCCAAAAATTGGCCCCATTTACTTCCATTGTAAGTGCCTCACTGTAACCTTGATTTTTGCTTTTTTTTTTTTTTTTTTAAAGGAGGGACGAGTTGAATTTTTTTTATTGTGTGTGTGTGTGTGTGTGTGTGGTAATTAGGGATGTCCTAATACCATTTTATTTTTGAGACCGAGAACGAGTACTGATACGTTTTTTTTGGTACTCGCCGATACAGAGTCTGATACCTTTTTTATTATTTTATTTTTTTTACTGCATATCAACAGTTTATTTAAATTTTATCATCAAAATGTTGTTTAAATAAACAAATTGGTTACAAATTTTATCAAATGAAAGTATAAGAATTAATTTTCAACATGATATTTCATTATTTTTTATCAAATAAAAAACTTTTATTTAGAACCTCAGAGCACAATCTAAAAGAAATTTTTTTTTTGGTTAAATAAAGTACTGCATAACATTGAGCTTTTATTTTGGCAGAGCTTTTATTTTGGAGTGTTTCAGTGTTGTTTTGACCAAGGAGCTCTCACATAAGATGCCAGCTTTCCTCTCCGGACAAGCCGGTCACTATGTGACTCAAAGTGATTATTAAACCACAAAAGGCTGCTATTTAAATAAATAAATATATACTCTGTAAGTGCCTCGTGCTACAAAGTGAATCTGCGCTCTGTTCACTGTCATCTGCTACAAACAGAGTGCTCGATGCTCATGACGGTTTTCCCTGTATGAGCCAAAGCGGAGCTTTAAAAGGTACGTGCAGCTGGTGTCAGCACAACACACTCTCCACACATTCACAAGTGCTTACATTTGTAGCGTGCCGCTCATGCAAACTATATATTTATATCATTAAATCACAGCTTTTGCTGTAAAATATTCTCACTAGGATATAACTTGATTTAAATTTGTGCGCTGAATATTTACGTAAGGACATTCTTACATCATATGGTATCAGTTTTTAACATAGGAGCATTTTTATGAATATGAGTACATAAGCATGGTATCGGATCCGATTTCGATACCAGTATTGGTATCGGGACATCCCTAGTGGTAATCAAGATTATGCCACAAAAGCTGTCGATTGAGCGTAACTTGTAATGAACCCGGAGCATTCCTTTAAGCATCTCCCTATATCATTTGTTCTTTCAGACACCAGATTGTGTGGCCAAATAATGTTCTTTTGGCTAGATGAGTGATATGTTGTTTGCAGAGTCTAATAAATACCACACTGGTAAAGGTTGGCATCCACTTATTTCAGTCAAATCAGTAAAATGTGCTTCAGAGTGTGCTTCAACTCTGAAATGTGAAATCTTGAAATGTCATCCAAAACCACGTAAGCACTTTGCCCTTTATTTCCTAGAGAAGCATCTTGTTGGAGTCCACTATTTGTGGGTGTTTGGATAGCCCAAAAGGAGGCTTTTGTTTCTGCCGTCAAAGATACGTATACCAATACGGATGTTCTTTGTCTGGCACAGACTGCCCTTACCTGACCAAAAGATTGCCACATTGAAAGCCCATATGCTCCACAGTGGAACACCACAGTGGTTGCTGTTTTAGACTGATTCATGCTCAGTGTCCCCTATCCAAACTGTTACCAACATTTTGTAAGTTAACCTGCAAAACTGATCACAGATTTGTTAAAAGGGGTAATGTCTCCCCACACCTACAATGTGGGCACATTGCCAACATCCTGCCATCAGCAGCCCTCTCTTCATTATTTCGCTGATCCCTGTAGATCTGATAATCAAGCATAGTGGGTTTAAACTGGCACATTCAGTACCTAGATATGAGTGTGTGCAAATGCACATGCATATTCAATAATGCACACCCACAATGCATAGCCCCTCTCAAACCCTGCTGTTGTGGTAATGCACGTCTTTGTCGTTGCTCTCAGCTGGGAATATGTCTGGCAATGAAGGCCTGTATGAAATATGGTGGCATTGTACTGTAATTTATAGGCATTGTTAAGCAACACTATTATTGAATGGACCCTAAAACAAAGTTAATGTCTTTTTGAGCATTTATTACTGTATCTTTGTGACCTTCACATATAATCTATATTCACAAATCAGAATTTTTGGATTCCAAATTTTTCATAACTAGATTTTGCTTCCTGGCCTCATAAAAACAGGTTACTATACCTGCATTTTTGCTAAATGATTTATATGTAGCTTACAGCAGCAGTTTCTTGGTGAAATGAAGACTTGAGGCGCTAAAACAACAACTTTTATTCCCTTTCACACAAATCACGAGTAAACAGCAGATTATCAGTTCGTAAACACTTACTTTTCGCCCTGTTTCTCACATAATGCTAACTTATATCAGAACACTTTTATTGTATTGTATGACTTTTAAAGCGTTTTTAATGGTGGCATTACATAACCAACTTAATTTAAAAGCTTGTTCAAGTTCAATCAAATTGCGCAGTAGCTCAACTAACTGAGTGTTGCAATGCAAAGGAGTCCTGAAGAGTCTATGAATTTTTTATAAATTAAGCTGAAAGTCATTGGCTACTCCAGGGGTGCCCAACTTTTTTTTTAATGCAAGATCTACTTTTTCATTAACTTTTAAGTCATAAAAGCCTATATTGCAAGCGATTGTGTAGATAAATAGGTTTAGGGTGCATTATAATGTGTTTTTTTTTGTGTGTGTGTGCTGATTTTAGCGTGTCCCGCGTGGCAGCGAAGGGCTCAACTTCTTTCTTGCATCTGGACGCAGCATGCCGTCTACCTAGTGAACTTACCGTGCTGTGTTCAGCGGGTCTGCCATTTTTGCAAGTGCTTTTGTATTGCAGAAGTGATGTTATGGTTTTTCAGGTCAATAGATAACTGCATTGTTTTTCAGATCTAATGTGAAGTGTTCTTACATAGCTGACACCTCTTGTTGGTATGTATTCAGACCCTCGTCCGTGGACTGCATCACTTCCGCAATTTTGTAATCAAGGAATTTTTTTAATCAAATTAAATCGAGTGACAGCCCTAATGTTGTTACTGTGTTTTGTCTTTCCAGGGCAGTACAGGTAAAAGCAATTGTTGGTTAAACGTACTGATTGTACTGTGACCGCCAGCTGTCTCAGTGTATTTAAAGTGTACACTAGCAGCTCTATACTGAACTCTGTATGGATCATTAATGACAGCATAGCATATTTTACAGCAGCAACCTCAAACCACGAAAAATTGGATGGTTGCAGCAACCCTATAAATCAATTCTTGACAGTGGCCATTTTATTTCCAAGGTTTCCCCTTGGATTCTGGATGCAACATTTTCTATTTGATCCTTTGTTGACATGAGGTAATATTATATGGTGAATATTTTACATGGAGGCTAGGGATAACCTTTGTGGTGGGATCATTTTTTAAATTTGAAAGCTGCACACACATTACACAACAAATGTGGTGTTATGGTGTGAGACATTTGAGCATTTGTACTATTCTGCTTGATGGATTCACTGTAATTTATTTTAATACTGTGTACCCTAAAATTCCTGACCTTTAGAAGTGTTAATTGGAGCTAAGGTGCCATTTATAACAGAGAAAGACAGACAGTGTTAACAGTTCATACGCTGGGCACCAGACAGTATTACTCACATGGAAATGGTTACCAGTCAGAACAGCTGGCTTAAGCCAGAGGAGACGTCTTAGGGGCCGTTTACATGACAACGTTTTAAACGTTTTGGCTGTTCGTTGACACAACAACGGCGTTTTGGGGCCTGAAAACACAAACTTTTGAAAACGGGTTTCAAAGTACACGTTTTTGAAAATGATGCCATTATCGTTTCCGTGTAAGCATACAAAAACGCAAATTTGTGAAAACGATGACATCATACGAGTATTTCAAAACAACGCACGAGACATTCAAAACTACAGTGGCGGACTACAGGACCGTGTTTGTGCTGCTCAAGATTTTGAGTTTATTGGCGAAGATTTTGAGTTTCTCCAGCAATGTAATTATAGTAATAAAGCAACCTCATCGTCCTTCCAGACAAAATTGCCCGATGCTTTCGCCAACTTCACTGTTTGTATTCACTGCTCTGTGGAAGAATGCTTATGTGCGCAGGTGCATAGTGTTTCTTTACAAAGTGACATCGCCAACTACTGGCCTGGCATTTTTAGTCATTTTCGCGGATCCGTGTGAATGGGGATCGTTTTGACAACGTTGTCATCTGTACGCGAAACCTTTCAAAAACACAAAACTAACGTTTTTAGTACATCGTTGTCATGTAAACGTACCCTTATTCAGTCCTATTATTCACTGAGAGAAGCATATCAGTGTCACGGATGCAGAGACAGGACCCAATCGCAGAGTTCAAAAAGCAGGGATTTATTAAGTACAAAAATAAAGGGTAAAAACACACCCAAAACTCCCACAAGGGTGAAAACAAACATAAACTACCCCATAGGGGAAAAAGGTGTACAGGCTGGGGCAGAGGGTAACAGAAATGGACTGGACTGGAAAACGGGGCAAACACACAGGACCGACTGGATGGGGAACAGGACTGACTGGAACAAGACCAACCAACAGGACCGACTACAGTACACACAAGACGAACTGGCACTGGACAGCACACACGAGGAGACTAAAATAGGGAGAGAAATCAACAGGGTAACAAGACAGGGCAGGTGTGACTAATAAACTAATAATGGGCAAACAAGGAGGCAGGGTATAACGTAAAACAGAGAGACATGCGGCGATACAGAAACGAAACAAAGCCACGTGCTCTCACAAGACAACAAAACACCCGAATGGCATGAGCGCACATCGCCAAGACAATAAGGCAAGATATGCCCATGCCAACCGACAAACAAGACAAGAGAATGCATAGCAATGCCAAACAAAGCGATGCCATGCATTCTCACACTAAATGAAACTTGAGCATACATCGTGAGGCAAACGCCATGCGATGCATGCAACAGGCGACAAAAACAAGACAGGAAACCTGTGCGAGAGTTCGGCCACACTTACACACCCGACACCTTAGACTGAAGTGACTGAACCTCAGCACAACATGAAGACAGCTTGCGACCCGGGCGAGCACGATGCGAGGCGCACCTGTGTTCGTGAGAGACAGACATAAACTATTGACACAAGTGCATGCTGCCAAGATGACATAAACGCGATGCACCCACGTCAATATCAGACAGACATGGAGCATGAGTGTCCGGATCCCGACACAGACCGAAATCGAACCAGACAGGAAGTCAGGACCCAGACACTATACTCCAGACATGAAACAAGACAAACTGAAGAGCGCATGGCAAGGAATACAACCGAAACCGTGCGCTCACACAAAGACAGACAAGGAAACACAAGACAGACATGGGACGATGATGCCACGATCCTGTCAGACAAAAACCCAGACTGACAGTGACAGGACCGTGACAATCAGACCAGGCATAACATGTCCAAAATAAGTACCATTTGATGGCATATAATTGTTTTTCAGAACATTTGCAGATCAAAACTGGCAACTCACAAGACATTTTTAGCTCTTCTTGCAGGACAGAAAAATCACAAATGAGATCACTTTAAGACCTCTACTAAGATTAAATGGATTCCTGCTTCTCAGATGTTTCTCAAGAAAAAATAACCCTAGTAACCTCTCATGTGTCTCCTGCTCCTTTAGAGTTTCACAGGAGATCTCAACAATGTCTCAAACTGTACTTAGATTTGCCATCATACCAAAGTCTGCAATCAGAAGTCAGATTACAATTTACATTTTATTTCCCATCTAACATTTCTATAACAATTTTAGATTCTTCCAAGACCAAATTACCTGAACAACAGTTGTCTTAAATGTAAACAGTTTTCTCATTTGTGTTTTTATCTTTATGTGGAGAACATCTGAGACAAATTTGATACTTATATACTGTAAAACGTAACTGAGATCTTAAAGGAATAGTTCACCCAAAAATGAGAATTCTCCCATCATTTACTCACCATTATGCTGTCTCAAACTCTTATTACTTTGTGTTCCTCGGAAGAAAGGAAGTATTTTGGTGGGAATATGAGGTGAATATATCCATACAATGTAAGTCAATTGGGTCCAAATTTTCAAGCTCCCAAAGGAAGTAAAGGCAGCATAAAAATAATCTTTAAGACAAAATACCTTTGTTTGTTCTCAGTGAAAGACAGAAAGTCATACAAGTTTGAGATGGCATAAGAGTGAGTAAATGATGAGAGAATTATAATTTTTGGGTGAACTATACCTTTAAGTCTTATAAGCTAAGAAAGAGCAACTTACGAGCAATAAAAATGAAATGTTCATCTTGGTGCTGAGATACACATGCATTGGTTGGTTCCTTCATATGTAGACTCTTCTGTGATACAGTGACCATATTGAATATTGGAGACTCAAAATCACAATGTAGGGGATCTGTCCTTGAATATGATAGTTATACACTTTCTTGAGTCAAAATAGGCCTATCATTTTCATATGTCTATATCTCCCTTGGTTATTCTGTCCAAATGAAATCAGTGAACATCAAAGCTAGATCAAAAAGAAGGCACAAGCCCATTGAAAGAAGTGAAATTGAGTATTAGCAGAAGAGATGAATGAAAAATATTCAGATGCAGCTCTCGTCCAGCTGTCAAGCCTTTCCTTCCACAAGCCTTGAAGGAGACCCTTGTTTTAAGACCATCAGAAGACACTAAATGAATGTTCATCTCAGTGCTACCTCAACCAGGTGGTATAAAAACACATTCATGGATGCATTTAAACTGTTCATGTCAGATTTAATCAAAAACATACCTCTGGAAAACAACCAGGGAGTGCAACTATGTTAGATAAAATAGATTCAACAGTAGAATACTATATTAATTCTTGTTGATGGTGAATAAGTGCAGCCATTGGGAGCATATCCTGTGCCCACAAATTACACAGACAGCACATCGCAGTTGGGAGTCTTCCTGGTGGGTCTTAGGGGCCTGTATTTATGTCTGATGTCTTTAGTCTTTAACCTCTCACCCTATAAGTGTCTGCTTACCGAGTCACTCTCACTGGCCCCTTACTGTCCCGTAGGGGCCAGATTTATGATCTGCTTTGAGAAATTTACCTCAAAATTTACCTTAGGAGTCTGGAGGCTCCCTTATCACATACACACTTTACATTTGCAAGGTTAAATTTCTACTCTTTATAGAAACAAATTGAATGGGTATGACAACGAGTACCAATACTCAAATGAAGTGATTTTATACAGAACCTCACAGCATAATCCAAAATAACATTTGAGTTATTTTTGTCAAATAAAGTGCTGCATTTAGAGCATCACAGATGTGAGATATTGCTTAAATATAATCAAATTACTATTGATTTATAATAATAATAATTATTATTTGAATATTATATAACTATACAGTAGTGATTTATTTCTGTCGTACTTTTTCCCTTAATTAAAGTGAGCTTTTATTTTGGCTGAGCTTTTATTTTAAAGTGTTTCTGTGTTATGACCAAAGAGCATTAACGTTATGATGCCAGCTTCCCACTCTGAAAAAGCCGGTCGCTACTTGACTCAAAGGGATAATTAAACCGCAAAAGGCTGCTACTTAATTAAATAAATATGTAGCCTGTGTGTGCCATGCGCTAAAAAGTTAATTAGCGCTCTGCTCACTGTCATCTGCTACAAACAGAGCGTGTGATGCTCATGATGGTGTTTTCAGTGTATGAGTCAAAGAGCTCTAAAGCACGAGTACAAGTACATGAGTACGGTGTTAGACCCGATTCCGAGACCAGTATCAGTATCAAGACATCCCTAGATATGAGCGTACACCGAGAGGATAACGTTTATTTTCTTGCTGCACACTTTATTGCGACAAATGTGTGCATGTTGTTGGCCGAATTTACTAAACAGTTTCACCACTTTTGTGCGTGGTATCTCAGCATAAAAACAGGTCTTATGTACTAACCACCCCAATCCAACTTCACCAGGTGCTAAATGCACTAAAATAGCACTGTGCCATAAGCATTTAAAATGTCATTTTAATTTTTTTCAGTGTAAACACTTTCTATGTAAATTAGGCTTATTATAGAGTAGGTAACACCTTATTCACAAATATCAGCACAATTTGCCTGGTGCAGTTAAAGTTGAATTTAAAACCACCACTGAATGCAGGTGGTAAGTGTAATTTCATTTAAGAGATTATTTAAACATTTGTTTACATTTTATAGCATTCATGGCAGCAGTCATTTATTAAATGATGATCTAATGATGCAGAAGAGCATTGTAATTAACCATATATCCAGACACATGGTGTAGCCAAGTGCGCTTTTTCAATTTTATTTGATGTGAAGTGAGAGGTGAAGTGATTCTGTGCAATCTCAGTAATGCACAGACTAATCTCAAGGTGAATTCAGCGACAGTTGGTTGAAATTTCATTCTGTTGAAATCGGTCTGTGCTTACCAAAATTGGAATCATTGCCCCCAGTGGCCAAAGCTGGATGTGCTGTTAAATGTATGGGCACGTTTCTGAGTGAAATGTCCACAGACTGACGCCAAATCTAGTTGTATTTTTAGTTGTAAATGATCTGCTACAGTCAATAGGAATACATGTTTTATTATCTCTACCCCCTAACCCAAACCCCAACCCTAAACCTAACCGTATGTGGAGTAAAAATGTAATCTTAGTGGAAAGAATGCAACCTCGAAATCGCGCTTAACATTGTTTATGTGAACGTGATTATTTCCTGGTTTGCACAGGACCAGAACCCGTGTCTCTGAAGCTGTTTGCGCAACACAAGATAAGTAGCGCCACAGGAAAAAGCAAACAAATTTGAATTGATGGAGAGATATCTGATGGGAGATGGCGTTTGTCAGTAATTCGGCAGAATGGGGTCGATTTCAGGGTGCACGGAAGCAGCATATTGATGTCCCGTGTAAATGTGTTGGTAAAGTATGCCATATCAACACCTAGCGCTCAGAACCGACCCGCAAGTTCGGGGATTGCTCAATGGAAAGTGTATTCAGCAATCAGTTTTTGTGTGTTTGCGCCGTCACCTGATTTGCATAATTCCTTTAGTGAATTAGGTGCTAAAACAAGACAGAAAGTTCTTGTAAATACTGTAAACTATGTGAACTATCATTATTGGTGTATTCCCCCTTTATGTTTCCAAAGGTTCAATTTCTGTTAGTGCAGTGTGGTTTTTCTCATCATAGAAACTAAATAAATTGGATATATGCTCACATATTATTTTTTATTTAATTTTTTTGCCACACACCTCATTACATCTTGAAAGTGTATTGTGTGTCTTGGTTGGAGTGACCTGGTTGCAGTATGACTTCACACCTAACAATCAGATCTTCTATGATACTTGATATGCTAGACTAAGCTGTCCGTCTTGGCTCTGTTCTTGCACAATGGCAAAGATACTTTTCTTTTAAATATTTCTTTAGCAAATGACAGGGTGCCAATGAGTCATGACTAGGGTTGTGGTTGGGATGTCAGGCCCTCCTCAGAGACTAGTTTTCACATTCCAACTGTCTCAATATCTTTCTAAATGAGCTAGGAACAGTTTTCCCCTTGGTTTTGTTGGAGTGCTGCCACATGTGAAAACATAAAGGTGAAGTGTGCAATTTCTGCACCACTAGTGCCACCCAGCAGAATTGCACAAATAACTACTTTTTTTTTTTTTTTTTAAATTTCCTAGGTTTACCCATTCTGCCATTGGTTGTCCAAATGGATAGTCCTGCCCAAAACTCACGCCTCTGGTTGAGCCAATTTTACTGTCGGGCTTGTCGGGATGCTCAAACAAAGAAAGCGATGTTCTGCCACATTGTTTACACTTTTCAGGGAAATCAACCTAATGGCTTACTTAAAGTTAACTTTGCATATAAGCTGGGATAGGAGAAAGTATTTTCAAATTTTATTGTGGGGGATTTTCTCCCCTTTTCTCCCCAATTTGGCATGCCCAATGCACTCTAGGTCCTCATGGTTGCGTAGTGACTTGCCTCAATCTGGGTGGCAGAGGAGGAATCTCAGTTGCCTCTGTGTCTGAGACAGTCAATCCGCGCATCTTATCAAGTGGCTTGTTGAGTGCGTTACCGCAGAGACCTAGCGCGTGTGAAGGCCCACGCTATTCTCCACGGCATCCACGCACAACACACCACGCGCCCACCGAGGGCAAGAACCACATTATAGCGACCATGAGGAGGTTAACTCAACTTGACTCTACCTACCCTAGCAACCAGGCCAATTGGTTGCTTAGGAAGCCTTACTGGAGTTTCTCAGCACACCCTGGATTCAAACTTGTGACTCCAGGTGTGGTAGTCAGCGTCTTTACTTGCTGAGCTATCCGGCCCCCAGGAGAAAGTATTTTCAAAAATTACACGCTTCACCTTTAAGTGATCACAGATCAGCATGAAATTTAAAACCTGAAAGAACAAAGTCTAACAAAACTTTCTCATCTGGCCTTTGAAGACTTGCTTTCTGTCCCCTTTGTGGTCTAGATCCCATTTCCTCTAATTAAAGGTGCTCATAAATTTAATTTATTTGCATAATGAAACTGGGATAATCAAGGATCTTTTACTGCATATTTGTAATCATGCTGTTTGTGCTTTTCAAATTATTCAGATCTTTTTGGAAGTAAATTTCTGCTGTGCTTTTAAACCCACTTTCTAATAGTTACAAATTTCCCAATGTTTAAATGGAAGTGGAGTGAAATAAACATTTTTCATTTGTTATATTGGCAGATATGTCAGTATAAGGTGGGAAACCTTGGCAATGACTTTCATTTTCCTATCTTCCTGAGACATTTTGACTTGTACACTCTTAAAATGTGCTGTGTTCCTTATGAACTGCTCATGAATTAGTTCATCATTAATGTCACCACAAATGGTAGGATTAAGAGATTGATTACAATGATAATGTTATAGCAGCTGTGTCCATCTAGATTCATCTTATTAAATGCATAAAATCCCACTCAGTCATGTTACATGTATCATAGATACTTCTGAGTACAGAGAGAGAGGAGATTATTGTCCTCTTATTCACTCTTTCCACTGTGAATCCTGCCAATAGTATCTTCTGTTTAATCTGAACTGGATTTTACTCTGGGGTTCCCTTCAGTTAATTTGTATGTGTAATCTATTAATTTAAAAATGGAAGTTTCTTAAAAATCTTTTTTTTTTGCCATGATTCTAAAAGAGAAATGGAAAAACAACCATTATGTATGGATCAGCCTGTATGGATCTGCAGCAACAGATTTCCTCAGAATTCAAACATCTGGCATTCACAAAATTGTACACATATCCTAAATCCTGCGAGTTTGTTTTTCCATATTATAAAGGCAAAACTGTTCTAAAAGAGTTCTAAAATGTTATTTATGTAAAATGCAAAATGTACATTTTTTTCCCTAATTTTGTAATGCTTTCAGCTGCCAATTATATTATAGGTCCCTCAACATGTCTTTCAACATGTCTCACCCAATTCCTTAGAATTCTGACAAATGATGTTCCCCAATCAGTGCACAAAGTGTGAAAATTGTGTGCAGATTCCGTGTGGGCATAGACAGTTGCCTCAGCATAGCTTTACAATTTATTGCTACCTTTATTAATACATTATTCAGAGACTCATGCAAGCTGTGAAAGACCTTGTTAAGACTATCATGTGTAACAGTATTGACATAAGTGAGCACAGTGATTGTTAACAACTGTTAAATTATTAATTGTTCTGGAGCACAGTTAGTTGCTACTGATCCCTGACACTTCAAGACTTTTATCCTGTGGTTGAGCAGACACAGTTTCATGCACATTTCTTATCCTACACATTTTTTCATCTTTATTAGACAAGAAGTTGTAATGAAGCACTGAATCATTCTTAATATGTTATCATAGAAGAAAGAAGTATTTTTCACCATAGCCTGGGGTGTTGATTTTTGCAAAAGGCCAACAAGTTGGTGAGGAAGATGAGTCAGTGCCCCCCCTCCAGTGTGGGAGTTCTCACAGCACAGCAAGTCAACTCCGCCTCCAACCGACTGGCATCTGCTCTCACAGCTGAGGCCAGGAACTGAAACATTGACAGGCCAAAATAACCAAAACAAGCACACAACGTGAGGGATATCAGGCATTTAATTATTGAGATGAGATAAACAGGTACAGGAAACTCACTTCCCCAATGGGACATGCAGTGGAAAACTCATTTGAAGTACTAGCATCAGTATTTGAGCCATTTAACTGTGTTGTGAGTGATAACTCCACGGGACACTTGTGGAAACTCCATTGAATGCTAAAGAAATATTCTGGGTTAAATAACTTTATCAAAGCAGCTGTGGCATGCTGCTGATTACCACAGAATTATTTTTTTTCAAATTGTCCTTCAGTTTTAAAAGCGAATGAATAAATGGAAGCTTAGCAGGCAATCACCAGACTGATCACACTGTGAATTCGGCAACAGTAGGTAGAAAGTTCTGCTGCTGAAATCGGTCAATGCGTACTGATATTCGAAACACTGTCCCTAGTGGACAAAATTGGAAGTGATGATTTAATACACTAAACAGGAATGCATATTTTATTAACCCTACCAACTTACTCAATCCCCAACTCCAAACCTAACCATCAGTGGAGTAGAGTTTGAAACCTCTGAATCTCGCTCACCATTGTTTATGTAAACACGATTACTTCCTGGTTTCCATAGTACCAGAACCTGTGTCTCTGAAATTGCTTCACCGTAACGCCACAGGGAAAGGTGAACATGTTTGAATTTAAGCAAAAATGTCTAATGGGGGATGGCGTTTTTCAGTAAGTTGGCAGAATGGGTACACTAACATTTGAAAGCAGTATGTCTATTTCCCCTGTGATCATGTTCAATCGTACAGAACTGTGAATAATTGTTTCAAATATGCAACTATCACTCTGTTTCAAAAGTATAACTATAAACTTACGTGTTAGCATCAGACTTGTGTAATAGAATTGCTTACCAAGCTTTGTTTGAGCAAAGTTATTTTCAATCCTTCAACTCATATCATGACCATGTAAACCCCGCTACATGCAAATAACATTTGTGCGAGGGTACCTGGAAGGAAAACACAGGGAACGTGGCAAAACTTTTAGGAAAGGCACTGTTTGCATGTGAAAAATCCACCCACAGAATTATGTCAGCAACACATCCAGGCGTTCATTCACCTAAAAAAGTCTGCCTGATCTCATGAAATGACGTGATAATGGTAAAAATTTTGCAAACCAGAATTACATGCTTCATTACACGTTTGACTGCAGTTTCCCGGTGAAATGTCCAGCGGGGGCACCAAAAGTGAGTGAAATGGTGTTGTTATCAGATGAGGATTTAAAGGTGAATATTCAATGGATGTTTTAATGAGTAAAACGTTCCTCTCTAACCTTAAACTTGCACCTAAACCTAACCATAAGTGTTCTAAAAGATAAATGAGATGTGAACAAAACAGACATCGTTTTAAAAGCAAATTTGACATTAAAAGCACATTTACTGAAGCAACCACATCATTTCGTGTTGCTTCTACGGCACTTTCGCTTCACTTTCGTTTTGAGTGTCCTTGACTTGGTTCAAGGCTCAGTCTCCAAGTCCAAAGTCCAACACTTTATCAGGTGAGCTACCACGCAAGCTAATCATGTTAGAATTACTGTGTAAATGTAGGTGGGTCTGTAATACATGCACTACTTTGTATCTAGTGTTAATTTCACCATGAAACTTCAGCAAAATGTAGAAAGTGGCATGTAAAACTTAGTTTGCAGAAATGTCATTTCACTGGGAAACTGCAGCCAAACAAAATTTTGGTTTGCAAAAATGGTGTCATTGTCACGTAAAATTCATGAGATCAGGCTGGATGGTTAGCTGGTTACCCAGCCTGGCCTCAAAAAGGGTTTAGGCACTTTCGTTGTTTTTCCTCTGTCTGAAGGCTTTGTTGTGGAGCATAGCCTGAACACTGGCCACAGAATCTTATTTCTGTATATCTGTAATTTGATGACCTGAAAGTGAAAACTTTGAAATATTTGATTTAATAAGTGAGATGAGACAAAATATTTGACAGTTTCTGAAGCTGTTGCCATTGAAACAAATCAGATTTAGAATTGTTCGAGAATAATTTATGAAATTATTGTAAATATACAGTAATTATTAAGTAAATATAGAGTAATTAAAGTTCCACATTCCAAAAGTCTTAGAGAAGAAATAGCCATGTTTCAGCTTTGAGTATTACCAAACAGCCCTTTGGATTCACTCCATTACAGCAGGGTGGCAAATGAATTTGACACTGGGACTGACAGAGTCTAAATGAACTGGCGAGACTTCACAGGAAGACCTCCAAGACAAAGTGCCGGCCATATTTTATAAAGATTTGGAATGCCACCAAACTGCATATTTGAGGATACATTGCTGGACTGTCAGTAGTGAAAGATCTGAGCTAATCCTACAACTCTGTCTCATGTGTCTAATATAGCCTTAAGCTGAATTCAAAATTAATATTTTAGAGTGAAATGAAACACAGTAGGTGCTCTTTGTTTTATTAGGGTTGTCACAATATGTCTTTTGATATGATACTAACTAAAGTATCATGGTTCCAAGTAATATTACAAAACCAGTGTTTCATTTCATGAGGCACTAAAGCAATTTACATCTACCTCGACTGCTTACCCTGGTTGTGGCTCATTTACATGTAAGATGTTTTATCTCTTGCTGCCTTAGTGCATTAGGCCTGGTTAGGACTCAGGGGCCAGTTTTGGTCTGATTAATGTGTATGACAAAGCCAAGCTTCAATCACATTATCTAGGTTTGTTAGTCTGACTTTGCAAAATGGGAATTCTGTCAGAAAGCATTTATATGACATTTTAGAAAGACAAATGATTGTATTAGTCCAACTGAAATCGAACTTTTAAAAGTGCATGTAAACATACTGATGGTGTAATCATTCAGACTTGTTTTTTTGAAGCATGGGAAAACCTTACATTCAAATGATTTTGTTAGATGTTGACAAAATCATGACTATGAAATGAATTTAATTTAAATAAATGTTTTTGCAAAGTAATAGTTGCTACAGCAGCCATATGTACAGTTGTAGACCTATTGTATTTACAAAACTACCATTAAAAAAAAAAATATTGCGGCACTGCCAGTATTTTTGTTGTTTGCGATTTTGGACTTCCATCTACTACTGTCATGCCACCAGGATACTGTGCAACACATTGTTTTAGTTTCTCAATACGTGTGATAGCATTGTCATTCCTCTTGAGAGAGACATTCTGAATCGATGACTAAAGCAGATACGATTAAGAATGACATTATTCAGTTTTTGGCCACACACTTACAGGAATGCTATGACGTATTTTTTCCTGTATGGGATGTTTTGGCCCACAGATCAAGATGTTGGTCCTATCTTTGAACTTGATGTTTAAAAGAGATAACTAAATATCACATGCCTCTCCATTGTCTCAGTATTAGTTGGTGTTAAAAGATAAGCTGTATAGCAAAGTGACACAAAATTGTTCAGATTGCAAATGCTCAAACAATTATCTGTGAAAATTCCATGCAGCTTTGTTATTTATGAGATCAATTTTCTCTTCGTCACTTTACGTGGTCTGCAATATACTGTATATATACACCGATCAGCCACAACATTAAAACCACCTGCCTAATATTGTGTAGGTCCCTTGTGCCACCAAAACAGCGCCAACCTGCATCTCATAATAACATTCTGAGATGATATCTTTCTCAACACAATTGTAAGGAGTGGTTATCTGAGTTACCGTAGACTTTGTCAGTTCAAACCAGTCTGGCCATTCTCTGTTGACCTCTCTCATCAACAAGACATTTCCATCCACAGAACTGCCGCTTACTGGATGTTTTTTGTTTTTTCCACCATTCTGCCTAAACTCTAGATACTGTTGTGTGTGAAAATCCCAGGAGATCAGCAGTTACAGGAATACACAAATTAGTCCATCTGGCACCAACAATCATGCCATGGTCCAAATCACTGAAATCACATTTTTTTCCCCATTCTGATGGTTGACATGAACATTAACTGAAGCTCCTGACCCGTATCTGCATGATTTAATGCACTGCTGTCACATGATTGGCTGATTAGACAATTGCATGGATGATTGTTGGAGAAACAACAACTGCCGAGTTACACCAGGAACGCACAATCCCTCCATCAGTGCTCAGGGCTTGTAGGCCTGTTGTAAGGCAGGTCCTTACCAGACATCACCGGCAACAACGTTGCCTATGGGCACAAACCCACCTTTGCTGGACACGACAGGACTGGCAAAAAGTGCTCTTCACTCTTCATTGTCTCACCAGGGGTGATGGTTGGACTCGCGTTTATTGTCGAAGGAATGAGCGTTACACTCTGGAGTGGGATCGATTTGGAGGTGGAGGGTCCGTCATGGTCTGGGGCGGTGTGTCACAGCATCATCGGACTGAGCTTGTTGTCATTGCAGGCAATCTCAACGCTGTGCGTTACGGGGAAGACATCCTCCTCCCTCATGTGGTACCCTTCCTGCAGGCTCATCCTGACATGACCCTCCAGCATGACAATGCCACCAGCCATACTGCTTGTTTTGTGCGTGATTTCCTGCAAGACAGGAATGTCAGTGTTCTGCCACGGCCAGCGAAGAGCCCGGATCTCAATCCCATTGAGCACGTCTGGGACCTGTTGGATTGGAGGGTGAGGGCTAGGGCCATTCCCCCCAGAAATATCCGGGAACTTGCAAGTGTCTTGGTGGAAGAGTGGGGTAACATCTCACAGCAAGAACGGGCAAATCTGGTGCAGTCCATGAGGAGGAAATGCACTGCAGTACGTAATGCAGCTGGTGTCCACAGCAGATACTGACAGATACTGACACTGTACTGACCCCCCCCCCCAAAGGTACACTATAGACAGGTGTGTACCTTTCCAAATCATGTCCAATCAATTGAATTTGCCACAGGTGGACTCCAATCAAAGTGTAGAAACATCTCAAAGATGATCCAGAGAAATGGGATGCACCTGAACTAAATTTCAAGTGTCCTAGCAAAGGGTCTGAATACTTATGTCAATGTGATATTTCAGTTTTTTCTTTTAAAAAAATGTAAGTTATCAGAAATCTGGGTTTTGCTTTGTCATTATGGGGTATAGAGTGTAGATTAATGTGGGAAAAAAATTATTTAAAGCATTTTAGCATATGGCTGCAACATAAAAAATTTTGGAAAAAATGAAGGGGTCTGAATACTTTATGTATTTATGTATCACTGTATATACTGTTTATATATAACAATATATATTTATTGTTTTATATATTAATATATGAAAATGATTTGTCCACCAAAGCCAGTGTGGTGTAACCAACATGCCAAAGCAATTCTCCTGTCATATGACAAAAAACAAACAGAAAAAAAGATATTTTGACATTTATATTTTGCACACGCCATCCGTTTTCGGATTCCATGACACTAGGGCTGTGAAATAAACCTATGAATGAGCTGCTGGATTGTGGTCTTCCACTGGCGGGAGGAAACATGTTGCCTTTGGCTACAGGTTTTTAAATGACATAAAGATAAAGAGAGGGAAAAACAGGAGCTGTGCTTGTCAGTCATGCTGTGTGGTCCCACCCCCTGCCTGTACACTTGCTTTCTCACTGATCCCACCAATACCATAAATCGCTGGACAAATGGGCAAGCAACAGGTGTCACAAAGTAAACTCCCTTTGACCAGCTGTGTCTGTCCTTTACATGGGAATCAGAGAGATACGGCTGTTGTTTGCCACTCTGTGTCATGTCAGGGTCACCCTGCCTCTTAAACACTGCTTTTATCCAATAAAGCCCTTTCACAGTGCACCTTAAAGACAGTAAACACAATAAAGGCAAAACAGAATTTTTTCTCAAGGCTGCTGTTGCCTCAGTGTGACTTTGAAACAAGAAAAGCTGTTGATGATGGTGCTCTTGTGGAATTACGTGTGTCACATAAAAGTAGAATAAGGCCATTCACACAGTGTTCTTTCTAAAACAGCAAGACAGCAACACAATGGAATGGAGCAGAATGCAGGTGTTTTGACACAAGTTTTCCAAAGAACTTCTTTTAACTTGATACGACATCTTTAAAATGTGGGGATCATGGTCCGAGACTCATGTCACAGGATGCATTCTTGCATTCCTTCTCCGCTATTTTTTTTAATGTCGTTTAATTGCCTATAAAACCTGTTAGCAATTTTGTCACACTAAAATCATTCAGAATAGAGATTTTATCACACTAAAATCATGTTTATATGTATAATGTTTTCTTGTTGTGTCTGTACTTTTGAAACAGTGTGCATTTGAATGTTTACGGATTGGCCCTTTTCACTTCCATTATACAGTAAGTGTCTTACTCTAACCCCAATTTTTGCTATTTTTTAAAGAAACAAGGAACGAGTCAAAATTATTTTTTTGTGCTAATCAACATGCAACAAATGCAGTAGATTGAGCATTTCTTATATTGAACCTGGAATATTCCTTTAAGACAGTGTATCAAGTTAGAAATAGTTCCACTTTTTAAAATACACTGCCTGGCCAAAAAAAATAAAAAAGAATTTGCAGTTTGGATTTAGATAAGCAGATACTTAAGAGCCTATGATTGGATAATTATTGCAGTGATTAGTATGTTTCAGCTGCCAACAATTCTTTTAACCATAACTGATGCAGTGTGTAGCTTCTCATTTCTTAAACAATCATGTCAGAAAACGTATCCCGTGGTTGTGGAAAAGATGTTATTTTTTTCAGAAGGGGTACATCATCAAGCAAAGAAAACATCTAAGGATATTGCTGAAATCACTGGAATTGGGTTAAGAACTGTCCAACGCATTAATAAAACCTGAGAGGAAGAAATGTGGTCGGAAAAAAATCTTGAATGATTGTGATCGGAGATCACTAAAATGCTTTGTGAAGTCACATCGTAAAAAATCGACAGTAGAACTCACAGCTATGTTTAATAGTGGAAGTAAGAGCATTTCCACACACACAATCCAACGAGAATTTAGGATTGGGACTAAACAGCTGTGTGGCCACAAGCAAGCCACTTGTTAGTGGGGCTAATAAAAAAATAAATACTTAAATTTGCTAGGGAGCATAAAGATTGGACTGTGGAGCAATGGAAAAAGGTAATGTGGTCTGATGAGAATGCAACTTTTTTTTGGTCAGGCAGTGTACGTCTTGAGAACCCTACATTCGGTTTCATTAGGTTGTGTTCCACCTATCTATTTTTAAACAGATGAGCACATCCTTTATTGCTAGTTTTTGCATTCGATGCACAGAGTGAATGGTATTGCCCTAACAGAATGGTGAATAGATCAGTTTCTTTATAAGCCTGTGTTGTAATGAGAAACAGTTTCAGTTTGTTGTGAGTACAGATGGGGATTCGCTCTTGTTTTATCAGTGTGTTGCTGAAGTCTGCTGCAGATTGAGCTAGAGGGGACAAGAGTTCACAGTGTGGGTAGTTTAATAAAATGAACTCAGTTCGGGGGAAGAGCAGCTTTAGGAAAGAAACAATCGTTTATATTGCTGCTCACGCCATGAGGCACAGAGTTAATGTATAGAGATTACCCTGAAATATCTGTTACTCCCAGACTAACCTGAGGGGCATTCAACGCAAAAGCAGGAATGAGTCACACTATTTCCTGTTTCAACAGGTATGTTTTTGAACTGATGTGACTTCAATATAGAGGACCCTAAGTGAGTACTTCCATCGCCATTATTCTCAATTTCCCTTTTCCAGAAGCTACGAATTGTCTGATCCTGCACTAGAAGAAATCATAAAACAGTAGAACACTGTTGAATGTTGTGTGCATACTCTATAAAGCATTGGTTCCCAAACTTGGTGCTACGGAATCTCTATTCAGTTCAATATTTTAATACCGACCGTTGTTAAAATTACTGGTAGTGCTGAGAACGGACTTAATTTGTTACCTGCATACTGTTTGACTACAGCCGGCTTCTTTCAATCGCTCGGATGCGTACAGTAGGTATCCAGCCAGAATGACCCTTAATATCGTGGGGATTAGCACAGCAGTAAAACTTTCAATTATAAAACGTAAGACTTTTTTTACATTTTGATGTGTAGAAGGTGATCTAACAATGCAAAATTAATGGCAGAATCAAAGTTATAGCTTAGTTAGCTCATGTTTTATGGTTGTTGGCAACACAAGCTTAACATGCATTACTGCCACAAACTGAATGGTCGTGACGTTGGGAGAAAGAGCTTTGAGGCGTTTAGCTCTGATCTGTTGAAATTCTATGGTTTTAGCGCCCCTTAGCGGTTAGAGCTGCTAATGACTAATTCGAGCGATTGATTGCGTCAGTAGAAAGCCTATTCTGGTTGAATATCTACTGTATGTATTAGAGTGCTCGGTGCTAGAGTGTTGTGGGTGGTTGCCAGGGTGTTGCTATGTGGTTACTAAGGTGTATTGATTGTTTAGCACGTTGCTTTGTGATTTTAGCTCGTTGTTACACTATAAAAAATTAGCACGTTTACATGCACAATCTTACACTGATTATGCTTAATAAGCTGACGATGTGTCATTTAAACACCTTAAATTGTTTTCTTTTATCAGGGTAAGGTCATAAATGGTTGATCAGCACACATAGATTTGTACTCATTACCACGCATTGCATGTAAACACCTTGACTATTGTTATTACTGGTTTATCCAATGTGAGCAAGTGTTGTGCGGATTACTGTTTATGTTTTGATGTCGAAATCAGAGAATAACCCCGAATCCGTGGTCGGTCCGGTTCGGGAGATAGGGCCGGCGGAAGTTGCGGTTCTTCCCGGGCCCTATCTCATTGTTCGGCTAGAGAGGTGAGCCAGGTGTCCTTGGAACTTTATAGATATTTCAGTTTCATTTTCTGTTTATGCATGATTTTCTGTAAAGCTGCTTTGAAAGAATGTGTGTTGTAAAAGCACTATACAAATAAAAATTATTTGACTCGCTGTTCTGTCAGGTAACCTGTTTCATGTGGTAACATCGAAATTAACTGGTTCAATTCAGTTGAAAAATGTTATGTAATCTGACTAAATTTACAGATACCTGACAAATAAAGTTTCATTAAAAAAAAAAAAAAAAAAATATATATATATATATATATATATATATATATATATATATTTTTTTTTTTTTTTTTACATAGATCCTTGAGGTTGGCCTAACAACTGCAGGTTAACACTTTTTCAGTGTTGTGAAGCACTGCCCTGCGACTCATGGTCTTGTTTTCCGTCTTGCTGGTGCGCATAATACACTACTGATCGCAGACTGGGTGTATCAACTACACGACCATTCGTCCCCACAAATGTGATGTTTAGAACAGAGTTATTTTAGTGCAGTAACTGACCTTCAGACTCACACAGTTTATTCGGAATTACATGTCAACAGGTTTAAAATCTGTCGTAGCGTCTGCGACTTGTTAGGTCTTGTCGCTGGAGTGTGCACACTATAAAACCGTTGGTCGTGAGATCTGAGACTTGTCGTCGCAGACCATTTGCAGACTCGAAACATCAAAGGAGATTAACTTGAGTCATGAAGTGTACACTAGGCTTAATCAGAGTATTTGCAACTTGCACTGAATTGAAAGTTTATTACATTTCATATATTTGCATAATTAAAATAAATATAGGAACTTTAATCATAACGTAGCAGATTGTTGCACACAAAAACAGAAGCCATAAACCCCTGGAGAAACCAGCCCAAAGGACACTAGTGCCTTTCATATGGCATTATATCTACAGGTCTCTAAAGAAGTCACACAAATTGGCATTTCAGGAGAAAGTGAGGGTGTTTTCCATGTTATCTTGTCTTTAAAATCACACCATGGAGGCTAAGCTTTGCTGACATTTAACAGAGAAGGTCAGGTAAAATGAGATTTAAGACGAAACCTATATCAGCCATTCTGGCTCGCTATTATTACAGCCCTTTAAATAGCGGACCTGTATCACGTCAACTCTCGCGACAAGCAAGACTGTAACAAAAGCCCCTCTTGTCTGGAGGAGTGTGCTTAAAAGTGTGATGGATTGGCAAGCAGTGTGAGAGGAAGAGTGTGTGAGGAGGAACTCTCCAAAAAATAACAGAAAACCACGATCACAGCGTGAAAAAAATATCAATGCTTCTACTCTACTGCATATTTCATAACAACCTAGTGCGACTTTTATGGGCTATAGCTTTCATGTGGAATAGCATCATGAAGTTAAAAGCAACTGGAAGATAAAAAAAAAATTCACAATTGAGAGTCATCTTGGGTCCTTGCATGCCACAGCCCAGTCAGTCATTAGACTCTCTGTCGCTCGAAGGTATCAAGACGATCGCTGTCTGCATTACTCCCAACGCTCCTCAGCAAACTGAAAAATATTAACAAGCCCACAACAAAGCCGGATCCAAATTCCATCATGCCTTTCATCACACCCATCAAAGAGCTAGAGTCAGGGTGGGGCCGTAGATGTACCCCTTACTGTACTAAGGCGAGGGAGCGTTGGGTCTGGTGCTCCCACCCCCTGCAGAGACAATCTAATGCCCTCAAAGAGAACTGCAGAGTGATCACATATTCACTCAATCGCTAATGAGGACACGACTGCCTGTTCCACCCTCGCCTGCTGTAAACCAGCCAGACTCTCTCATTGACAGTTTCCGTTAGTACTTATGACTCTAGTCTTTTATTCTAAGTGATATTAATTGCTTTAGCAGCTTTGGATTATTCAGGCCATGAGAATAATTGCAAGAATGCATACAGCATTCAACATTGTCACTGGTGTGTGTTATTAGTGGTAACATAACTATTATTATTACTCATATTTATGGTTAGAGATTTGTTTTTAAAAACCTGACGACAAGTCTTAGAGGGACAGTTCACCCAAAAATGGAAATACTTTAAATATTTACTCACCCTCATGTTGTTCCAAACTAATTTGACCTGTGGAAAACAAAAGATTTTAGTCATTTAATGAAAGTGAATAGTGGCTCTGGTCAGTCAAGCTTCATAAAGGACAAAAAAAACACCATAAAACCATAGTAAGACCCCCTTTCCACCTGGTATTAAGATGCGTTTCGGGTGATCTGATCACATATGGTCAGCCCTAAATACAGGTCTAGGGGGTCTCATGGGCGCCATGCGAGGGTTAGACATGTGAACGCCGAGCTCTGCGCACTTTGCTAGTTTTAATAATATTTGTGTCACAAACCGGTGAGATTCGATACACCCTGATCCTTAATTGTTCTGGGAAGACAATATGTCAAAGAATTCAAAATCCTCGGGCTCTGGAGATATTAAAAGACACTTATGTGCTCTGGCTGATTCCCCTCAGCGGCAGGCCGGAAGCCCCTGACTCAATTCGGATGGTGAACTGAAAGAAATCTGCCGTGAATTGATGAATGTGTCGGCAATGCTGATGAAAGTCGTTGCAGACTTGGAGGATCTTGCTGTAATACGTCGATCGCTGAGATTGTTACAAGAGTTGCGGATGTCGAGAGACGGATCGATTATCTGGAGTCATCGGAGAGGGAATTAGCTTCTAATCCGCTAGCGACCAAAGTGGATTTGGAATGCGTCTGGGAAAAACTGGAGGATTTAGAGAATCACAATCGACGAAACAGCGTCTGAATTGTTGGAATTCCTGAGCATGAAGAAGGCCGAGATATGGTAAAATTCCTAGACGTGCTCTTTCTGTGTCTGCTCGACATAACAGGCCATAAGCTGGAAATCGAGTAAGCTCACAGAGTCCTGGCTCGGAAATCCGCTGAGGGAGACAGGCCCCGATCAATTCTGGCCAAATTTCTGAGATCATCCGATAAAGATCTTGTGTTACGCGAGGCGAGGAGTAAAGGAAGACTTTCTTGGAAGAACCACAGCATTTTCTTGTTCCCAGACTTTGCGAATTCGACAAGAGAGAAACATGATTGATTCAAGGAATGCAAGAAACTCTTACATCAGTGGAAGGTTGCTTTTACACTGATGTTCCCAGCCAAATTGAGAATAGACATTAAAGATGGCTGCAAAATATTTACATACCCACAGCAAGCGATGTCTTTCATAAAGACAATTGAGTGAGTAAGCCATTTGGTGATTTTCATGTTGTTGCCTAGTGGGCCTGACTCACTGGAGTTTGTTTTGCAGAATAACACTCCCTCGGGACAGTTGTGGATGAATCTGCACAGTCTTGGTGCATATGCCTTCTATCGGCTGGAGTTTGTTTTGTGGAATATTTCTTGCAGGACATTGGAGTGAAAAGGACATGTGTTGCACTTGTGTAACGACCGAGTGTACCAGCTCACTGAACAATCTTTTGACTGCCTATTCGTGTGTGCCAGTTCCGCTAGCGGCTGGAGTTTATTTTGTGGAGGAACACACCTTCGGGGCAATCTACACGTTTTTTCTGTTTTTTCCACTTATTGGCTGGAGTTTGTTTTATTGTTTATTTCTGTCTCACAAAATTTGTATAGAAACACCAGACTTGAGCAATCCGATGGCAAAGTTGCCGCGTGCATGGGGGTAATGCACACTTTTTTCTTTTTTCTGTTTGTTTGTTGTTTGGGGAAGTTTGGGATTTGATTGTTACTCTAATGTTGGAATGTGGTCGTTATAATTTTATTTTTGACACACAATCTATATTTTCTTACATGTCAAAATGTCAAATGTTAATATGAGTGGGTTAACTCTCTCCACATGGAATGTGAATGGTTTGTAGCACCCCATAAAAAGAAGGAAGGTTATTTCTCTTAAGCGTAAGAAATATGATATAGTGTTTCTTCAAGAAACGCATTTTTCCCCACAGGAAGCTGAAAAATTTGGGAAGATATGGGGTGGACATGTTTTCTTTAGTGTTGGCTCAAGTAAGAGCAAGAGAGTCATTACATTGATAAATAAGCATCTACAATTCAAATGTCTCAAACAGATTAAAGATAAATTAGGGAGAGTCATTATTGTTTTAGCAGAAATGCAGGGGCAAAGTCTTATAATGGCTAATATTTACGCACCTAACGTTGATGATCAGGACTTTTTATAGATCTTGAAGGGATGTTGCAAGCCGCTGGCACCCCTCATGATATAATATTGGGAGGAGACTTTAATCTTTTGATGGTCCTTGATCATAATGAAGCAAAAGTGTGTAAACCCCCTAGAGCAACCTTGACGCTTCACAGGATGTGTAAAAATCTTGGTCTTACAGATATTTGGAGACTTTTGAACCCATCTGGGAGGGACTATACATTTTTTCATCAGTCCATAAGATTTATTCTAGAACAGATGATGTTGTTTGAAAGTATATCTTTTTTTTAATGTTTATTTATTTATTTATTTTTATGTTCTAATTGTTGGTGACCACTGTAGTGTGTGTTTGTGTCGGGTGGGGGAATGTTCTGGGGGAGGGGTTTAATGTATATAATTAATTCTGTATTTGATGTTATGTTTGTATGATTTATGTATGGAATCAATAAAAACTGTTAATAACACAAATAAAAAAATTAAAAAAAATACATGTCTAAATGGAGTCTAAAATGTTTTGTGATCGGATCACAAAAACCACATACGAATGTGGTCAAAAACGCATGTGGCCACATTGCATTTGAGGTGTAAACGCTAATCCATCCTGTATGTGTCCCAGCAGCAAAGTGCCGCCCCTCACCTGTCAATCAACTGCTGCGCTAAAACAAGAGTTTAAACTTTGCCATTTACGAGTGGCTTTAAAAGGAAATAACCATCCGATCTGAACATTTTAAAAAGTGGATACATACACAATCACAAGAGCTTCACGGATATTTTTTAGTGTCTGATATCAACACAGATGACAAGCACGAACACCTGAAGCTCCTTTAATACAGGTAATACACTAAAATAACAGATAATTCTGCTTGACGTTGCGTATGTGCTTAGATTAAATTTCAAATGCATCTAGGAGAAACAGCCACCATTTCTTTTGCGCTTTCTTTGTCTTTTCTGATTTTGTCGCGCTTTATTATCATGCAGTAACACACTGACATAGTAATTGATGTATGTCGTCATGAAACAGAGACCCTCTCCAAATCTGAAAACAAGTGGTCACAGATGCATTTAAGTGACCAGGTGTAAACAGTGATGGAAACAGCGTCAAAAAGTAGTCCATGTGACTCGTGCATTATTTTCCAAGTCTTCCGAAAGAATACGGTCACTTTTTGTGATGAACAGACTGAAATTTAAGTCATCATTTACTCTCAGATCAAATCATTGATCAATTCCTGTATACAGTGCTCGAATCAAATATCTTGACACATGGGTAACATGAAACCTCATTGGTTCTTGTGTCATGACATCATGTCATGTGGTCACAAATGCACAAGAACCAGTGAGGTTTCATGTTATTGACGTATCGCCATAATTGATTTGGACATTGTATACAGGTGAATAATTACTTACATTTGGTCTGGTCATCATACAAAGTGACTGTATGGCTTCTGAAAATGTGGAAAATAGTGTACAAGTTGCACCAACTACTTTTAATGTGGTTTTATGTCCTTTGTAGAGCTTGACAGCACAGAGTCACTATTCACTCTCATTATATGGCAAATAAATGCTTAAAGATTACAAAATGAAATAATTTTGTGTTCCTTGAAGAAAAAAAAATATTGTTCGGGTTTGGAAGGGTGAGTAAATGATGGCAGAATTTCTTTTTTGGGTCAACTATTCCTTTAAACGTAGCGAAAGGAATAGTGTGTAACACTTCTGTATCGTTCTATCAGACTTAAATGATCAGACTTAAAAAAAAAAAAAAATAATAAAAAAAAATCGGTCTGATTTTTGCATGGTGGATGATTTAAAAATAACACCAGGAAAAAAATCACTATTTTTTTTCCTAAATATTTGCACAAAACTGCCTTTGTTAAAATAATTCATTCATTTTCCTGTTTAGGGATACAAATGTGGAAATTAGTTTTAAAGTGGAATTCTCACTTGTGGTTCTGCCCCATTGGTCAAATAGCTTCACACTCTCAGCTAATCAGGGGCTTGTGATAGAGCAGTTATTATTTAATGTGCCTGGCGGGGTTATTCCTGATTTTCCCTCTTTGTTATGTAAATTAGGTTTTGATTGGCCTCTTGGGACATTGATCTGGCGTGCAACAGAATCAGCCTATTTCAGAGTATAACAGTGAGTGTTGTCACTGGTTCACTGACCTTTTTATTTAATGCTATTTAGAAATCACCATTAAACACAATGCATCCAGAAGTTATTTGATGTTATCCTACATCAAAAGTTTGCAACACAATGCTTTAGGTTTTACATTCATTACATTTCACATTCTGAAAGTAAAGTTGAAAGTGGAGATCTATAGTAAAAAAGAACTTAAATATTGATCTGTTTCTCACCCACACTTATCATATCGCTTCAGAAGATATAGATTTAATCACTGGAGTTGTTTGGATTACTTTTATGCTGCCTTTATGTGATTTTTGGAGCTTGAAAGGTCTGTCACCATTCACTTGCATTGTGAGGACCTACAGAGCTGAAATATTCTTCAAAAAATCTTTGTGTTCAGCAGAACACAAAGGAAGGAAGTATCAGTACTCGTTTTCCAAAAAAATTGTATGAGGACATCCCTAGTTAGCAGTAAATCTATGAGCCGGCTCTTTTTAGTGAATCAAAAAGACTTATGAATCTGTTGGAGCTGACTGAATTAATTGATCACTCCAAATAAACCAAGAACTGTTACTGTGTTATGTGTACTTAAGGCTCGTGAGAGTTACTTACTGGTCGTTCATATGACAACATGTAGTTTAAAATGCAAATTTAGTTTTGTTGTAATGAGTGAATAATGTAAAAAACAATTCTAAATGGACTATCTAGCAATTAAATATTTAATAAATAATAAAACAATTCAGTTCTTTAAAAAAGCAGTTCACTTTTAAACAAGCTTACAGTATTGTTTTTTTTATTTTTATTTTATCCCCTTTTCTCACAATTTGGAATGCCGAATTCCCACTACTTAGTAGGTCCTCATGGTGGCGCGGTTGCTCACCTCAGTCTGGGTGGCGGAGAACAAGTCTCTGTTGCCTCTGCTTCTGAGACCGTCAATCTGTGCATCTTATCACTTGGCTCGTTGTTCATGAAACCGCGAAGACTCACAGCTTGTGGAGGCTCATGCTATTCTCCGCGATCCACGCACAACTTACCACGCGCCCCATTGAGAGCGAGAACCACTAATCGCGACCACGAGGAGGTTACCCCATGTGACTCTACCCTCCCTAGCAACCGGGCCAATTTAGTTGCTTAGGAGACCTGGCTCGATTCACTCAGCACACCCTGGATTCGAACTCACGACTCCAGGGGTGGTAGTCAGCATCAATACTCGTTGAGCTACCCAGGCCCCCCTTACAGTATTGTTTATTTGTCTCGCATATCTGTAAAATACAATAAATAATAATAAATAAAATAAAATAAAATAATAAAAATGTCCGGTAAGAAATCTGACTGGCTGGTAAATGTTTTATCTACCTGTCTCCTTGGCTGGTGGGCTAAAAAGTAAATTTCAGACCCTGCATGAGGGTGAGTAAATGATGAGAGGATTTTTATTTTTGGGTGAACTATCCCTTTAAATCCACACTGCAGATCATGTTGGTAGGCACTAGAAAATATTGATTCTGCAGCATGTTTATAGAGTGTTGTCTTTAAATAAAACTTGCATTTGAAGGGAGCTCAGCTTGTATGCGGGCTGGTGAAATATTCATAGGGAGGCTTGCGGCACCAGTGGGAGTAATTTTGCTCTTTAAAAACAGCACGTTCAGCAATATTTGTGTGAAACTTGTCATGACAAACAGCAAATAGCGATGCATTAATTCTGGCTTGTAAGACAGGAGTTTACAAAGCGCTAATTATATAGGCAATCTACCAGTGTAACACTGATAGTATCAATATTCTAAGTGTTGCACAGATCTTTGTATTATTAAGAAAAGAAACCTGATCAAATGCTTTTATGGTCTTCAGACTTTTAGTAGTTGCTTAGGAGACCTGGCTGGAGTCACTCAGCACACCCTGGATTCGAACTCGCGACTCCAGGGCAGGTAGTCAGCGTCAATACTCACTGAGCTACCCAGGCCCCCACTCTAATGAATTTTAATGTTACCTTTCACCTTTTTGTGACTGTACATGCGATGTCAGAAGTCACCTGTCCATATACACATGTAAATGAGAGTTTGTATGTGTGCTGTGAAGTGATGCAGATTTCAGCAGGGCTTTTAGAGGATCAAGCCTGACACCAGACCCTCAGATGGACTTATATGTTGGAAGGAGCAGGGAGGTGGCAAACACTGAATGACCGTCTTAGGAAGCTTCGTTTCAGAGGATTTGTGCCAGTTCACTTGTTCTGATTCACAAAGACACAGATCAGGAGGCCACACGGCTCAGTGTGTGTGCGTATGTGCACGTGTGTGTGTGCATTGCATCGTGAGAAGTATGTCGGATGTCATTTATACTAGATTTAAATGTTTGTGTGTTAGTATAAGGTACATCTAGAGGTTTATTATGCTATAACAGATGTGCATTGGTGGAAAAAAATGGTGCATTTCTGCAATTGTTACCTTTTTACTTGACGTAACTCTTCAAATGAGTTTTGTTGGTGTAACCTAATGTTAGGCTAACCATGGGTTAGATCAAGTAGAAATTGTAGATTGGAGCTATACTTGAATGCCTATTGCCTGCATAGAAACTAGCTGCCCGGGAGCATTGCCAAGACGGCTGCTGAGTGACTTGCCTTAAATGGACTTTGGTGTGGCTCATTGACCTCTTTTATCTCATGTGTATGTGGGGTGTGCTAGAAGTTTCCCTCCCTTTCAGAGAGATTGTCATGCTTGCCTCTCTCTAGTGCTCTTTGCCGCTCTCTCGCAAGGCTTATGGATTCCTAACCCTGCAGACTTTAAAGAAACAGGTGAAAGACCCCTCGATTTAGAAGTCTGAAACTATAGATTAGCAAACTTTACTCTGATTTCTAGATCAAAAGCCAGGTATTGACACAAAGATGGTCAAAGATCAGTGAATCCTTCAACATGGAGGTTATCTTTGAGAAAACAGAAGAGATCAAACACTGAGGCTCATTTAGTGCCCTATGGTATTAATGTGATCTATATGGGAGGACTGTTGTGACACAGTAGTGCCAGTCTGGGCCTCAAACAAAGGGGTAGGGCAACATGTTGAAAGACAGCCTGTTCATATGTTAAGTTAACAGAGCTAGGAATGGCAATCATAAAGAAATGACCAATTCTAGTTCTGATTCAGATACCGTAATGGTTCCATTAACAATCCTTTTAGTAATTACAACAAAACTTGTAATGTGTAACTTTAACTACAGATTGTCAAATTAACAACCATCAAGTGATTACTTTAATAAGGGATAATGTACAATCAGCCAGTTGCTATCGCAAAATAAACCCCGACAGGGTGATCAGGTTCCCGAAGCGAAGCGATAACAATGGTTGACTGTACATTATCCCGCTTATTACATGGCTACTAACCAAATAAATAAATAAATGCACATGAACTATTGATTTGCGTTGAAATAATGTTATTATGTAAAAGAAATCGCTGAACAGCTAATTTGCACCTCCGGTTTGCGTCAGAGTTCTGTTGGTGTTTATTTTGCGAAAATGACTTTCTAACTGCTCATTATCCAGCTTATTACAAGACTGCTTGCCAAATAAATAAATAAATGGACATGAAACATCCATATGAGTTAAAATGATTATAATATCTTACTTGTAGAGATTGCAAAGTGATCCAAAAGGTAGGAAAGATGACTCGCAATACCCGGATAAACCAGTCTGATAGGTCTTAATCCCCGGATGTGCTGTTGTTACTTAGAAATATCAGACCTCTAGATGGTGCCATTGACCAATCAGAATCAAGTACTCCAGATAGCCATGTAATATGTACACAAAACACAGTAAGAGTTCTTGGTTCATTTCAAATCGGACGAAATGAATGACTTGCTGTTCAGTAAGTTGTTCATACACTTAAAAGAACCAGCTGATGAGAATCATTTTTTCGGAAGGTAGCGCTGTAAGTTTTGCAGTGTAGATTCAAAAGAACCGAGTAAAAATAGTAATTTCTTTGGGAATCAGACCAAAGAACCGATTCTTAAGAGTCATTAGTTTGGGAATCGGACCACACTGGTCATGCTGTATGTTTCATACTGTAGATTAAAAATGCCAGCTCTTAAGAGTCATTCGTTCAGTAATCGGACTATACTGGTTGTGCTGTATGTTTCGTGCTGTAGTTATTCGTTCGGTGTATTTTAGTACGGTGTTCTGCATCGTCAGAAGAATGCACATTCAAGAACCATTAATGGAACTGAAGGTCATGAAAATAATTCGTTTCTGGTATTTAAAAAATGTTGAACTGGTTCTGAAAAAGAACAATTCTCGGTTCCGAACCCTACTCTTTTCCATACTATAAAAATGGATGGTGATTTACATTGTTGAGCCCATTAATGGACAAAAAAACCTTGTGTGCTACATTCCAAGTCTTCTAAAGTCATAAGATACCTCATTCAAACAACAGTATGGCTTCAGAAGACTTGGGATATAGAATACAAGTTCTCTGTACTACTTTTATGGTGCTTTTTTTGTCCATTTTTGAGCTTGGCAACCCCTTTTCACTCTATGCTTTCATTGTATGTTTAATTGTTTTCATTGTAAATAATGACACATTCAATGATCCCTTTAACTAGACTACAGTGTCTTAACTTTTATAATGGCAACACAAAGCCCTTTGAATTCAAAAGATAAAGTCAAAGATAAAGTCCATTTTCCTATCACAGGTCACTGAATACCTCTCAGAATAACCTCTCACTGGTTTCACCTTTAAAAGGGAGGCAGTTTGTGTTTGCTTGATAGCTTTTGCGTTTGTCTGTTTGAAGTTTACAGAGTCACACAGCAAGAATGAAACAGCTGGAGATGTCATTTATCTCAGCTGAAGCTGAAACAGAAGCTCATCTGCTTTGTTACCAAGCAGACAGACTGATGTTGTGACTGACTACTGTCAGAGACACAATGTATATGTGGCACTGTAATCAGGGTGATATAATGTACCCCATTGTTAGTGGTTCTGTTGTTTAAGTGTTTATGTACTTTGCCACTTTGAATAATATAATTGTTTTAGTAGGGCTAGGAAATTTAAAGTAGTTATTTCTTCCATTAATAGTTTACATTTTACTGCCAAAAATAAACGCAATTAATGCATTATCCATTTTTTCACTCCCTGAAACTTCACTAATGTTTTTCCACACTTCCTGTGACTAAAATTAGCATATATAAATTTTAAGGAGGTACACGCTCGACTCGACTGCACATCCTAGCACAGAAACTGATTGTGTGGAGCAGTGCATGCTTATTTATTACGCGTAACACATTTCCCGGGAATAATAAACACGGGAGCGGATTTACTTTACAGAGAATGGAGACTTCACCCGCAAGTGGTGAGCCAGGTGTGGAAGAGATACCCAAAAACTCTCACTCACTGTCAACTGAACCAGTGTGAAAAACAAAACAGCATATGCGCGATAGAGACTGAATGGCAGCCAGAGAAAATAATAATTTTATATTTAAAACTTAAGCATTCAATTTGTTTTATTTCTGTATGTATAGTGTCTAATAATGCATTGGCAATGTACACCGAAAGGAGACCTATTATGCCCCTTTTCACAAGATGTAATATAAGTCTCAGGTGTCCCCAGAATGTGTCTGTGAATTTCAGCTCAAAATACCATTTATTATACCATGTTGTAAATGCCTCTTTTTCGGTGGAATCAAAAACACGCTGTATTCGTGTGTGTCTCTTTAAATGCAAATGAGCTGCTGCTCCCCGCCCCCTTTCCGGAAGAGGGCTGTGCCTTTACAGCTCATGCTTCGGATACTATAGCAACAACAAATCAGAACCAATATGACTGACACCGTAAATACCGGAGTGTTTTTCAGTCATTTAGCAACGATGGATGAGCAACACAAAAAATGTACTGTAATGACGTTAGCTATGCGCTATAACGAGACATGTCATTTTAGGGGGTTGTCTTGCATCATGCGATTTGCAAACATTCACAAAATATAAAGTGCAATACTTACATCTTCAGGATATAAAGCTGGAACATGAACAGTTGGCACTGATCCATGCTTGAGAATCAAATATTTAGAAGAGCCTGCTTTATATTGACCCTCATTCACAAAGCAGTCCGGTGTAAAATGATTTGCTCAAACATACATGAATTTTGGTATGTTTTGGGGAACATTTTCTTCAAAAACAAAACTTGTCCTCTGCATCTTCAGTGGCTCTGATGCTGGGAGTACATGAAGACTCTTATGTTCACTTTTACAGCCAACAAAAGAACACTTATGACGCTTACGAAGTTGAGACATTATTCTTCTCACTGTAGCTGCTCCAGAGCGGAAAAAATGCCGGACTGTGTGTCGATCACTCAGGGGAGGATCTATGATAATAGGATGGAGTCCGTCACCAGTCGTGGGCGTGGCCTGCTCTAACGTGACGTCACTTTTGAGCGGATACCAAAACCAATCACTTTGAGACACTGTTTTAGATTAATAGAAATATAAGAAAGAGGAGTGGGTGGACTTTTAACATTGTAGGGTGGTTGTGTACGCACACTGCCGACTCACATTAATGTTCAAACACCATGTAAAAGTGAACTTTGCATAATAGGTCCCCTTTAAGTTTCTCTTATGAATTGAATCTGCCCATTTGATCCTATTATCAAAAAAGTCCACTGGAAAATGGCAAAAGAATTTGCCCAACTTTTAATAATAGCATGTCCACTATTTTTATGGCACGTAAACATATACTTTATACTGTTATCAAAGATTTATGCCTGTAAAAATGTATCTAATTAACTCTATCTGCAAAAAAATAAAAAAAAATAAAAAACAAATCTGAACATTTTAATGTTTATATTAAAATAAAGGATGACTAACCAATTTCTTGCAAGTTCTTTGTGACAAAATATTAAGTAAATATATTTCTGATTATATTTTAATATTTGTTTAAATGCACCATGTAACATGATTTGTCGCAATTAATTACAGAAAACTGTGCAATTAATTAGTTAAAATCGGTTTAATTAGTGTCCAAATCAGTTGATAGCCCTAGTTTTTTTGAGGAGTGGTACAAAATCTGATTCAGCTTTCCACAATTTCTGTACCCTTGCCCTTTTATGTACACACACACACACACACACACAAGCTAAGTCATCATCCTGTGAAAACAATGTGGTTTCAGGCATCCTTACTCTTGTGATTTGAAACTCTGTCAGCACGTCCAAATATTCACCAGTGGTTTCCAACCGTGGGTTTGCTGAGGGTGTGTAGGCCAACTGCCCCAACTGTTAACACAACGCTGTGCTTTCACAAACGTGGGCTTAAGGTCTCTGTCTCTCTTCTCTCTCTCACTCTCTTTCATTTTCTGTTTTTCTCTTTCTCAGATTAGAATAATCATGCGGGCCCTTGCTTAGACCCCCTCTGAGGGGGATCTGACAAGATATTCTGCACCTAATCCGATTAGCCAGTCATGTATAAGGACAAAATCATTGTTAACTTGTTTGTGCTGGAGAAGATTAAGAAAGCATAACTTGAGGACACACAATGAACTTCTGGTAACCTTTGTGTTTACCTGAAGACATGGATTAATTTGGGATGTTCTAGGGCAGTGGTTTGTTCTGATAGAGTTGCGGAGTCAGGGAAAAAAACATGATGTCCAAGGTAAAACCTGTCCTGAATCAGTTGAGAACCACTGTTCTGGACTAAGATAATGGCTTTAGATGGAGACAGTCAGTGAGAAGGAGATTTGCTCACCAGGTGTGAAAACAATGTCTTGCGTTTGAAGGCCATGGGCGGATGGACGCAGTCTGGGGGCCTCCGCACTCTCAGTAAAGCTGTGATAGAGGATAGAAAGCTCAGAGTACATAGGGCCAGCGTCTTGGTCACAATGAGTGGGGCGGTTGTTCACAGCTGGGGTGGGGTAATAGAGGGAGGGAGTGAGGGAGAGAGAAAGTCAGCAGCCCTGAAAATGGGGTGTGAACCCAGAATGGGACCAGCGGGATGTGACTGCGAGTTTAATAAGGCTTTGTGTGTGGGTGGGTTTACTTCTTTGGGGATAAATTTGTCCCTAGAAGCTAGCTAAATGTTACAAAACCTCTCTTTGGGGACGTCCTCAAAGGTGACATGTATTACATGACATGTAAACATGTATTTATTTATTTTTTGCTATAAATTAAGAGTAATTTTAGGATTAAGGATAAGGTTTGGATTAGGGTTAAGGTTAGTATGTATGTATATATATATATATATATATATATATATATATATATAGTCTATGGTATGTCCTCCTTTATAAGTAAATGTAGGTGTACACCTTCACATCTTGACTAGACATCTGCATTGCTACTGACAGGTTTTTCATGTTTTCTATAAACTCAGTATGATGTTTTGGAAGTTGTGGCTGTATGAAGATTATAGTTCAGTTCTAGTGATTTGATTCACTTCGAAAATCCTATTCTTAATCAGTATCATTGTCGTTTTCGAATTAAAATATCTAAACATCTTTAAAACCAGATCAGTTCACCTTATAACTAGGGCTGGGTATCAATAAAGATTTCCCGAATTGATTCAATTCCGGTTCTGATTCATAAGCTCTTGATTAATTTTGATTTATTGGGGTATACAGTATTCTGTTTGTATGTTACATTTATTTATTTAACAGACACTTTTATCCAAAGTGACAATTATATGTCCATTTTGCTTGCATATGAAAGAAATTCTCTCTTTACTAATGCTGTAAATTATGCAGGGAACCTTTTAACTTGGTACATTGCAAAAATATTAATAACAAAATTAGCAACAGGGCCCATATGTTCTTCAAGTGCGGGACAGTTTTGCCATTGTTCTGCCATTTGTTACATTCAAAGTATATGTTTGTTAAGTGAGTTAGTTAGATCATCAGGATGCAGTGACATCTGCCAATTGGGAGGTGTTATACAAATACAGTACATTTTCACGCAGCCCGTGACACGGCATAGAATTAAAGATTAATCTTGAGACTTTAAGAATCAATATCAGGATGGTTTAAGATCATGATTAATCAGAAAATAAATATTTTTACCCAGCCCTGCTGAGAAGCAAATTTGCACAAAATATTTTCCCTTTAAGCTCTAAAGGTGATTTTAAATATTTCCTGTTTCAGTGGCATGCCCACAATTAAAGGCTCATAACTCTACAAAAGAAATCAAAATGGGTACATTTTTTGGTATCATTATAAAGAAAACTTGTCAAATTTTGTATGATATAGATCAGGATCAATTATGAGACTCTCAGCCTAAAATAACTTGTCAAAAATGAACTTTTTCTTATTTGTTTGATTTGACATATCTCAGGGTGTAAATAAGGTAGCTCCGAAAAGCTGCTTTTGTTTTGTTTCCAATCATGTAATCTTTAACCGAGTAAAATATTGTGTTGATACGTCAAAGCAATCAAAATTATAGCATTACAAATATAATTTATCCTAGTGTCCAAAAACATCTTCAAGTGTCCAAAAGCCTCTCCAAACAAAACATAATAATTGTACATAAGAACTAATTACGTTGCAAATACCACGACTAAATCAGCGTTCCCGCGGATCCTTAAAAAGTCTTAAATTCGGTTTTCCAAAATTTAAGGTCATAAAAAGTCTTAAATATCCTAAATGATACAACACAAGTCTTAATTATCATTTAAAGAGTTCTTAAATTTGGGGGCGGAAAGACCAGAATCTTGATATGAACTAATGTGATTATCAAACTTCAAAAGATTATGATCTGATTAAATAAATGCTTGAGAACAAATATTGAGTATGTGTCATGTGCTTGGCGCCATCTTCTGGTGGTCGTATGTAATTAGAGTGAATGATCCTCTCTGCTCATATTTGGATGACTTCCACCTCTGGTTACAGCGATCTGAATCCTATTACAATTGGTTTAGCATTCCATGATGCTGGGCAACGTACTATATAATTTCCGATGAAGTCATCTGATCCAGGAAAGCGAACGTGCTTTTAACCAGGTAGCACATTATGTGCTGTGTGCACTGTGCTTCGTGTGGATTATCTAATGATCTGTGCATCCGATTATGTTGTGTGTGGGCTCATTTTAACGGAATTCCCCTCCTCTAAGTAATGATATGTGATATTTTATGTTCTGTTTATTTATCGTGAAGGTATAAGAGAAAATGTGGCCTATAAGCAACACCTGATTACATGTAACATGCAAGTCAAAGACATTTACTTAGCTATTACTCGCTATATTTATGTTTGTAAAATGAATAGGCTGGTTGTATTGTACTCTTTGAGAGATTTCCAAAGACACATGACACATGGCTATATTTGATCAGTTTGATGTTATTACCGATAACAATAATACTGTATGTACAGTGCAAATTTATTAATAAATTATCAAAACGGAACAGTTCTAATTTGTCTGCAAATTTCAAAGTACTTGTTCAGTTTTGGTCATAATGCCTACATGCATTGAAAAGAACAGCTTCTAAGCTTTAAAACTATACCTATTTTGTGTTGGTCAAGACTGTAGTTATTAATATTTTGATAATAATTTTTTTGTCGGCGGGCCCACTGGCAGCCAATCTGAGCTTAAAGGGTTAAGACTTGTGTTCAGAGAATGTGTTTTGAATGTACTTAGAATATGTGTATTTTGATTTTTACACTTGTTTCACATATTCTGTTTAAGTATGTAAACGCAAATGCTTCTAGCTACACAAACTCAATTTCACTTTCCATTGTGTTTTGAAATGCATAGGCTACATAGAGTAAATATGTGTTGCATTCTCAGCACTGCCACAAGAGTGCTAAAACGGACAGTCTTCTTATACACGCGCTTGCAGTGCATTCGCAAAGCATTTCCATCTTGTCTGCATACTTGTGGACAGTATGTTTCTGTGCTAAACCTCACTAAATTTGGTAGTTTATCTTAAGACATTTTTATGGGAAAACAAAACAAAGGACAGAAATAATTACTGTTTTCATTCTGGTTTCCTGAACAGTCCCACCATCTTTAATTGGTCGGACAAGGGCTACACAATTATTTATATTTTAACCGCAATCACAGTTTCTGCCTCTCCTGGTTAATTAAGCGTAATCATCAAGTTTGAATCCAGGGCATGCTGAGTGACTCCAGTCAGGTTTCCTAAGCAACCAATTGGCCGGTTGCTAGGGTGGGTAGAGTCACATTGGGTTAACCTCCTTGTGGTCGCTATTATGTGGTTCTCGCTCTCGGTGAGTTGTGCATGGAGATTAGTGTGAAGCCTCCACATGCGCTACGTTTCCACGGTAGCGGAACAAGTCATGTGATAAGATGCGTGGATTGATGTCTCAGACGTGGAGGCAACTGAGATTCGTCCTCCACCACCCGGATTGAGGCGAGTCACTACGCTACCACGAGGACTTAGAGCGCATTGGGAATTGGGCATACCAAATTGGGGAGAAAAGGGGAGAAAATCCACAACAAAAAAAAGAAATAAAATTAAGCATAATCGTCTTCGGTATTAGTGATTAAGTTAGCATAAACGAGCAGCCGGGTAGCTGCAAATTGTTGTTTCGCATCCTTTCAGAAGTTCGCTACTGACCAATCTGTTTCACTTTTAAGCACTCCCTGAAATACTTAGCCTAAATGTGCACCACTCTGTAAGCATACAGTATTTCACATACTTGGAACACCAGAATCCACCATAATTAATGATATGCATAAAAAAGTATCACAAAAAGTATTATAAGTATTATATTACAATAATATTATGTTAAAGTTGACTGGATTCCAAAAAAAAAAAAAAAAGAAAAAACAATGAAAAGGGTTTCACTGTTTTTTTTTTTTTTTTTTACATTTTTAATTACAGTGATACTATGTTCTTCTGATTTGGGTGCAATAAATCTGTTCAAAATTTTTTTTCTCAAATGACACGAATTCTCAATAATAGTGATTAATAATAATGTTTATAATTTTGGGCAAATTAATCTTGATTATCATTTTAACCATTATCGTGCAGCTCTAGGTTAGACAAACAGATAGTCCTGCCCTAAAATTACAGCATTAGCAAAGCCAATGTTGCTATGTGGGCTGGTCGGGAGGTTCTAACAAACAGAGCATTATTTTAAAAGCACCACAGAGGAGGGGTTCAAACCTGTGAACTTAGGTTTGTACTGTGTCTCTGCACAGTAAGCTGGGATAAAAGTAATTAAAAAAAAAAAAAAAAAAAAATTCCCACACTTCAGAATCAGAATCAGTTTATTGCCAAGTATGCTTACACATACAAGGAATTTGTCTTGGTGATAGGAGCTTCCAGTGTACAACAATACAAAAACAGCAGCAAGACAGATAATAATAAAAAATAAAAAATAGTTATACACATACGTACATACACACACAGACATACACATACATACATACATACACATACGTAGTGCAATCTAATACAAATCTGTTATCTGTTATGTACAGTGCAAATACAAATCTGTTATGTACAGTGCAAATGTTTTTTTATTTGTTTGTTTTTCTCCAGAGGAATGAAATGGCAGAAGAGGTTGGATGTGTTGGATAAATATAAAAAAGAGTAAACTGTGTATTGCACATTGTTATTGCTCAATGGGGCAGTTTAACATTTCATGAGATGGATAACCTGAGGGAAAAAACTGTTCCTGTGCCTGACGGTTCTGGTGCTCAGAACTCTGAAGCGCCTATCAGAAGGCAACAGTTCAAAAAGGTAGTGGGCAGGGTGAGTGGGGTCCAGAGTGATTTTTCCAGCCTTTTTCCTCACTCTGGAAGCGTATAGTTCTTGAAGGGGGGGCAGGGGACACCAATAATCCTCTCAGCAGTCCGAACTGTCCTTTGTAGTCTTCTGATGTCTGATTTCATAGTTGAACCAAACCAGACAGTTATTGAAGTGCAGAGGACAGACTCAATGACTGCTGAGTAGAACTGTATCAGCAGCGCCTGTGGCAGGTTGAACTTCCTCAACTGGCGAAGGAAGTACAACCTCTGCTGGGCCTTTTTCACAATGGAGTCAATGTGGGTCTCCCACTTCAGGTCCTGTGAGATGGTAGTGCCCAGGAACCTGAATGACTCCACTGCTGCCACTGTGCTGTTTAGAATGGGGGGGGGGGGGGGGGGTCAGTGTTGGGGTGTTCCTCCTAAAGTCCACAATGATCTCCACCGTTTTGAGCGTGTTCAGCTCAAGGTTGTTTTGACTGCACCAGACAGCCAGCTGTTATACCTCCCTTCTGTATGCAGACTCATCGTCATCTCGGATGAGGCCGATGACAGTGGTGTCATTGCAAACTTCAGGAGCTTGACAGAGGGGTCCTTGGCGATGCAGTCATTGGTGTAGAGGGAGAAGAGTAGTGGGGAGAGCACACATCCCTGGGGGGCACCAGTGCTGATTGTACAGGTGCTGGAAATGAGTTTCCCCTGTCTCACAAGCTGCTGCCTGTCCGTCAGAAAGCTGGTAATCCACTGACAGATAGACATGGGAACAGAGAGTTGGTGTAATTTATTCTGGAGTATAGCTGGGATGATGGTGTTTAAAGCCAAAATGAAGTCCACAAAAAGGATCCTTGCATATGTCCCTGGTCTGTCCAGATGTTGCAGGATGTTGCAATCCCATGTTGACTGAATCATCCACAGACCTGTTTGCTCGATAAGCAAATTGAAGGGGATCTAGAAAGGGTCCAGTGATGTTCTTCAGGTGGGCCAACACCAGTCTCTCAAATGATTTCATGACCACAGACGTCAGGGCGACAGGTCTGTAGTCATTAAGTCCTGTGATTTTTGGTTTCTTTGGTACAGGAATAATGATTGAGCGTTTGAAGCAGCGTGGGACTTCACACTGCTCCAGTGATCTATTGAAGATCTGTGTGAAGATGGGGGCCAGCTGGTTAGCACAGGATCGAAGACACGCTGGTGAGACGCCATCTGGGCCTGAAGCTTTCCTCGTCTTTTGTTTCCGAAAGACGCGGCTCACATCATCTTCACATATCTTAAGTGCAGGTTGAGTAGCAGGAGGGGGGAGGAGGGGGTTGCAGGAGGTGTTGGTGTTTGTGTGAAGTGAAGGTCAGAGTGGATGTGGGGTGTGAGATTGGGCCTTTCAAATCTGCAGTAGAACACATTCAGGTCGTCAGCCAGTTGCTGGTCCACCACAGGGTTGGGGGTAGGAGTCCTGTAATTTGTGAGTTGTTTCATGCCATTCCACGCTGATGCAGGGTCGTTAGCTGAAAACTTGTTTCTCAGCTTCTCAGAGTATCTTCTTTTAGCCACTCTGATTTCCTTGTTCTGTGTGTTCCTGGCCTGATTGTACAAGACTTTACCCCACCCCTGTAAGCATCCTCTTTGGCCTGACGAAGCTGCCTGAGCTCTGCTGTAAACCACGGTTTGTCATTGTTGAACTTTAAATAAGTCCTAGTAGGAATGCACATATCATCACAGAAACTGATATATGATGTAACAGTATCTGTGAGCTCATCCAGGTCTGTGGCTGCAGCCTCAAAAACACTCCAGTCTGTGCAATCGAAGCAGGCTTGTAGTTCCCACTCTGCTTCATTGGTCCATCTCTTTATAGTCCTTACTACTGGCTTGGTTGATTTTAATTTCTGCCTGTAGGTTGGAAAAAGATGAACCAGACAGTGATCAGAGAGTCCCAAAGCTGCTCTAGGGACAGAGCAATATGCATGCTTTATTGTTGTGTAGCAATGATCCAGTATGTGCCTGTCTCTGGTGGGGCATGTAATGTGCTGTGTGTATTTGGGCAGTTCACGTGTGAGATTTTCTTTGTTAAAATCCCCAAGAATAATAATAACTGAGTCCGGATATTGTTGTTCCGTGTCTGTGATTTGATCAGCCAGCTGTCGCAGCGCTGTGTTCACACACGCGTTTGGCGCGATATACACACTCACCAGAATAAACGAGGAAAACTCCCGCGGCGAGTAGAAAGGCTTACAGTTAATAAAGAGCACTTCCAAATTAGGACAGCACATCCTCTTTAACGTTGTTACATCTGTAAACCAACTTTCATTGATGTAAAAGCATGTTCCACCGCCTCTCGTTTTCCCCGTTAACTCTGCAATGTGATCCGCTCTGAACAGCTGGAAGCCCAGCAGATGCAAAGCGCTGTCCGGAATGGCTTCACTCAGCCAGGTTTCTGTGAAGCACAAGGCAGCAGAGGTTGAAAAGTCCTTGTCCGTGCGGGTGAGGAGATGTACTTCGTCCATTTTGTTAGGAAGAGAGCGGAGATTCGCAAGATGAATGCTCGGCAGGGCTGTTTGAAATCCGCACCATCAGAGTTTGACCAGCGCACCGGCTCGTCTCCCTCGCCTGCGTCTCCTGAACAACAAAGCCGCGCCTCCAACTAAAATGTCCAGCAAAACGTCTGAATATTAAAAAAAACGGGAAAAGACTATCTGGTATAAGCTGTCGAATGTTCAGCAGTTCGTCTCTTGTAAAACTGGCTGGAAAAAGATTACTAAACACAGGACAAACAAACAAAAACAACAAAACAATAGGAGCGCTCCACACCGAGGCGGCCATCCGCGGCGCCATCATGTTTTGCAGTGTTGAGCTGAAATTGCACAAAAATAATCGCCACTGTGATCATGGAGGGCAACCCATTTCAGATGTTGTTGACATAACAAGACCCCCGTCCTTCCCTGTAGTCGCTGTGCCACTGACCTCATATTGCGGGGGGGGGGAGTGGATGACGAGTGATGGGGAACCTTTGCCAACGTCTTTCTCTTCCACCAGTCATTCGCCAAGGACATGGAAATCCCATAATAACCCATCTCCACAGCACCCCACGAGCCCAACTCCCTGCTTCCCAGATGTTTCCAATTAAAAAAGAGGCCTTTCAGTCTTTTCTGTATGCTGAGAGAGAGCAGGTTGCAGAAAGATAGAAGGGGTGAGAGGAGAAGAAATGGCTTTCTTCTGATACAAAAAGGCTGTTTAGGGCAGGGAGTGACATTTGGAAATTCATAATGGCTGGACGTTTGTTTTGATCGTAGCTAGGACTGGAAGACGAGAAGATGAATGGTATATGTCTGACGGTCATGTCTGAGACACAAGAGGATTTTCACAAAATCTGGGCCTTAAAAATGCTTTTTTTTTTTCTCAATGCATGTCACTGGAGATGTGCTGCCAAAGCGGAGCTGCTCACATATAATCATCACACACAGAAGTCTTTGTTTTTTCAGTTGGTGTGGTGGCCGCCACTGGCTGTTCTGTGTCTGCCACTCAAAACCTCAATGTTGCCACAATAGAAAAAAAAGGAATAGTTTGTCCAAAAATGGAAACTTTTTTCAGAATTTACTCTCCCTTGTGTCTCTCCAAACTTGTGGCTTTCTTTCTGCTGTGAAAAACAGAGGGAGAAATTTAGCCGAATGTTCCAAGCCACTCTTTTCCATACAGTAAAAGTGATCGGGGACTGGGACTGTTGAGGTCCATAAATTACAAAAAAAGCACAATAAAAGTAGTCCATACAATTAATGAGCTGTATTGCAAGTGTTCGAAAACCGAAGCTTTGTGTGAGAAGCATACTAAAATTCTGAAAGTCATTATTTACTGAAAATATGCTAATTTGTGTTCGTATTTGCATTAAATTCAAAACATCACAACGTTTTTGACATCATTAATGTCAAATCTGCAGCAGCTCATCTTGAGTTTGCATGTTTGCATGTAAAATTTTAGTTTTCTCTTCACGCACAGCTATTTTATGACTATTTTATGACTGTTTTTGTCATTGCATGGAAAAAAAACATGGACATTCTTTTTTGTGTTTCACAGAAAAACTAAAGGCAAATGGGTTTGCAATGAGGGTGAGTAAATGATGACAGGATTTTTATCTTTGAGTGAACTACCCATTTAAATCTTTTATTGCATGGTTCAGACACACATATTAATGTTTTTTTTAATATATATATTCCTGCACAGACTATTCACTTTTTGTGTTATGAAGCAAATTAATGGTCCATGTTTTATCCCATCCATGAAAATGCATTTGAAAGTCATAATATGCAACAGCTTGGTGTGGATCATTTTGGTGGTTGTCTAACTTGTATGGAGTATGTGATTTTGCCTATTTTTCTATGAAACAGTGAGTGCTGATTTGGAATGGTGGCCTGGTACATTCTTCAACCGAATATTGCCAGCCAAGTGAAGCTGTGCCAGAGTTTACTGCATGATCAATGTGGGTCAGCAGTAGACCTGCATGGAATCTTCACCTGCAGCTGAATTTGAATGACCGACATTCATAAAATTCGACAGCATTATTTGTTTAGTAAATATTTTGACTAGCCTAATTAGGTAATGCTTTCAGGTACCAATAAGAGTTTAGAACTTTCAGCTCCACTGAACACATTTAACCATAAAATGATTCTGTGCAGTGCCAGCTTCACAGGAGGGCATCCACAGGGTCAGACACTCCTCTGGCCCACCAAGTCATGAGGTTGACCCACCCTGGCAACCAACCCAATTGTCCAGCGCTTGACCCACCTTGCGTCTTAGAGCTGGAGGCAGTCCTGTTTCCAAGTAATTTTATTTGAAATCAATCACCACAGGATAACAACAAAGACCAGTGACTTCCTGATTGTCGCATATCATGAGTAGACCTGCATGGAGCGTGCATTCACGGATTTCTGCAGATTGCTTTGCAGGTTTCCGTAGAATTTAAAAACTTGTCCTCCACAAACATCCCTTAACCTTGCATGTTTGTTAAAGTCATGAAAATGATTAAGACATGGAAAGATAAAATAGACTTAGTACATGTTCCTGGTCATAATGTGCATGATTCATCAGTGCACATTATTCTAAAGAACACTTTTTTTTTTGCGTTGTAATCTTTCATCAAAATGTATTAACTTGCTCCATCTCTGAAACAGGGTTACAAGTTCAGCAACCAATTAGTGAGGTCAATTATTTCTTATATATTTAGTTTTTTAGCACTATATTGTGTATTTATTATATTTTTTTATAACATTTTTATATTTCTACTATGATCTTTAAAGTCATCCCCTTTAAAGCACCTGCTCTACAACCATCCACATTCAGAATGCCTTTGACCGTTGTATCGCATCTTCTGCTGTTTTGTGTGCATCTCGGCATGCGTGTTGTTTTTAGGAAGCCATGTCAAGGTAAAAATAGCTCAACTTACTTACAACCACTAGTGCCACCAAACAGAACTGCATTTGAACATTGTTTTAAAAAACAGCTTTCTGAATACGCCCCCCATTCTGCCATTGAGAAGGGGGGCGTAACATATAGTAGCTTTGTTAAACTGTGAACGATAGGGTAAATTGATTTTCTACTAAATGTACGCACACACCACCAATGCTCAGCGTCAAAATTCGCAAAGTGCCACGGAGCGCAAGTTGCATAGTTTCCATAAATTCGACCCAAATCATTATCAAAGGATAAAGATTATTTACTCTTGCCATCACTGGATGATCTGTTGTGAACATGTATCTTTCATATAGCCTACACAATGTATTTTCAGTTACAAGTATGTCTTTTTGTGGTTTGACAGCTTAAATGAAAGACCTTTTCAGGGCTACATTCAGAGAAATTGCATAATAAACGTCGCACAGTTACACCAGTTTCACTAACCTGCAAACTCATCAACTTCACTTTATTCATTCTTGAAATACAAAAACCTTTGTAACTTTGGACTGCCATCTGCGCCGCTTCAGCTCGTCCTTTGTGTGTGTATTTGTGTGTGTCTGTGATCATGACCGTGACTGGCTTCAGTAAATGTTATTTCGTCCTTTTGTGGTCTCCCAACACTATTATGCCAGACTGTTAAACAGAGGCCAACTGAGTGATTTGGAAAGCATGCCAATTGGGCTTCTAATTTAAATGTTAGCTAATTTTAATATATCGATGCCTCAAAAATGTATCGATAAAATAATGTGCCGATCAATAATCAATATATCGATATTTTATTACATCCTTAGTACTTTCTTAATACAGGTGCATCTCAATAAATTAGCAGGTTTTTGTTAAATGTGAGCCAAAATCATCACAATTAAAAGAACCAAAGACTTAAACTACTTCAGTCTGTGTGCATTGAATTTATTTAATACACGAGTTTCACAATTTGAGTTGAATTACTGAAATAAATGAACTTTTCCACGACATTCTAATTTATTGAGATGCACCTGTATACACCGATCAGCCACAACATTAAAACCACCTGCCTAATATTGTGTAGATCCCCCTCATGCTGCCAAAACAGTGCCAACCCGCATCTCAGAACAGCATTCTGAGATTATATTCTTCTCACCACAATTGTACAGATCGGTTATCTGAGTTACCGTAGACTTTGTCAGTTCAAACCAGTCTGGCCATTCTCTGCTGACCTCTCTCATCAACAAGTGTTTACGTCCACAGGTCTGCCGCTCACTGGATGTTTTTTTGGTTTTGGCACCATTCTGAGTAAATTCTAGAGACTGTTGCGAGTGGAAATCCCAGGAGATCAGCAGTTACAGAAATACTCAAACCAGCTCATCTGGCACCAACAATCATGCCATGATCCAAATCATTGAGATCAAAATTTTTCCCAATTCCTATGGTTGACGTGAACATTAACTGAAGCTCCTAACCCATATCTGCATGATTTTATGTACTGCACTGCTCTCTTACAGTTGGCTGATTAGATAATTGCATGGACGATTGTTGGTGCCAGACAGGCTGGTTTGAGTATTATTATTGAGAATTATTTTCCTTTAGTGGAGTTAGTAAGGATTCATGCAAAATGAAATGTCTCCTTTGTCTCCCACTCACAAAATGAAATTTTCCTTTGTGAGTGAGTAAAAGTGAGTAAAAGTTACTTTTACTTTTTAATACTTAAGTACAATTTAATGTGGTATTTTTTTTTTTTACTTTCACTCATGTACAGTATGTTTCTGGCTAGATACTTGGACTTAAATTGAGTAAAATTTTCACTCAGTATCCATACTTTCACTTAAGTATAATTTTTGAGTAATTTTACACCCCTGACAACAACACATCAACGCCTACTTTACTTTTAATCACTTCCGTAGCCCGCCCAGTAGTGCAGAGCAGTGAGATGGCAAAAATAGAGCAGGTCAGCCAAGAGCAGAGAGCCAGTCATAACAGTGGCCATTTACTGTCAAGTATTAAAGGAGAAGCAGCAAAAATACTCAACATTTTTGACAGATGGTCAGAATGAGGGTGGAAAATGATCATGTTTTACAAATAAATGAAAAAATCTTATATTATCAGTGAACCTCAAGGAACATATTAAAATAATAAAAAAGGCATGTCATGACCCCTTTAACAGCTTGAAGAAACGGCCCTTAAAAACGGGTCCGATCAGAGTGGGGTGAAACCTGAAACCAGCCTAAAAATACAGGACTTTTTTGTTGACTTGTTGTTCAAGCAATGCAGTGACAATTTCCTTTTTGGCCACTTAAATTTCAGCCAGTGGCTGCCAGTGGTGTTTAAGGAGGGGAGTACTCCTTCACAATTCACTGCAAACTGGTATGGAACGCCCACTTTTCATGATCCAATCAATTTCGTTATTGATAAAATCGAAAATTCAGAAATACATCACATTAAGGAATTAAAATGGGTTTACAAATGCCGTTTTAAGTAATGTGCTTTTTCTTATAACTGGATTTTAAAAGAGTTTTGAATGCATTTCTTTGTTACCAATAAAAGTGTAGTAGTCTCAGCTCTGTTACGCCATATTATGCAAAGAAATTATGCAAGATTCCACAGATTTTCCCCTACAATCAGCACAGAAAGTATGAGAATAGTTGCACAGATTCTCTGTGGGTCTAGACATTATTTACAGATGTCAACTGACCCTGGGTAACTTCAACAGAAAGAGTGTTTTACTGTTGGACTGGTGCTTACCTCATTAATAGAGGTGTAATTGAGTTTACTCTAAAGGCTGTGAATTAAACAATCATGCTCTGAATGAAATGCTTTGAAAGCTTGTTTAATGTTGAGTTGATAATGCAGCCTTGCACTGCAGCTCAATGTATTTGTCTTTTGCAGCTTGGGCGTTGGTGGATCTGAAGATGGAGGACACTGTAGAGGTTTATATGGATGAGACTGCAGAGATCCCCTGCCTGTATACCTTCACCGAGAACCCCAGTATAGTGATGGTGCAGTGGTTTGTGGTGAGTCCAAAAACCTCTCACGCTCTTTCAGTCTGTACACTCTTGTCTATATAGTAGTGCTTGCTAAGTGTGGGCAATGCATAACCACATTCAATTCCATTTCCTGTCTTCCTCAGCGGGCTCCTGGAGGTAATCGTGAGAGGATCTCCTACAGTGACCTGACCATGCAGAAGGTGGATGCAAACACAAGCTATAGCAATCGGATCACTGTCAGGTCAAACAGTGATGGAGAAACTCTGACCGTTCAGGACGTTAAGCTGTCTGATGAGAGAGAGTTCTTCTGCCAGGTCAGTGGGATGGCAGCAGGCAATGGTGAGGGCAAGACGCTCCTGAAGGTTTTTGGTAAGGTTCTTCCTTGTGTTTCAGAACATTCTCCCTAACACTGTGTCCTAACTAGTTATGATGTGATAAACAAACAAAAAGTCCAATAACTTCCATGTTAATCAGAGATTCTGTCCTAATTAACCATGACTGTAATGCAGTGTACACTGATGGACATCACAAACACACACAAAACAGCGCTTCCGTGTAAGTGATAAAATTATGAAGAAAGGACCTCTTAGTGCTATTTGATGCACAAAACAAGCCCAGATGGGACTTGGGATCAAGTATTTTTCAGCCTATGTAAGGCTCATTTTAATTACCACAGAAGCACACAAAATCTTAACTATCACCAAAATGTAGAATGAGACGTTTTTGTCTGCAAGTGCTCTTCATGTGGATTTCAAAGTAGGGCTTGACCCTGGTGTTGACGCCCTGACGTGAATCATTAACGCGGCTTCACGATTGCTGTTGGAAAGGGGATATCCACAGTCATCCATCAGATTAATATTGTGAAGGATGAGAGTTTAAGAGATTTAATGCCCATTGCAATGAATATGCAACCTATCTGGGGACTAGTTCTTTCAATTAGTCAACCTCCCAATTAGACTTTAGGAAACTTTTAATGTTACTTGAATTGGTGATATTTTAGTGCATTTCTATCTTTATACTGTTGAAAGGCTTTGTTTGGAAAATGTTAATAAAGCATTATATTGTTACATATTGTTTTCTTTCCTAAGATGGAAATAATGCATTTTGACAGCAAATTAAGTATATTTAGTGTCAAATTTCTGCACTTTCAAAATCTGTGATTAATCACGATAAAAAAAAACAAACAAACAATTAATCGCAATTAAGTCCAATCAAATAATGAGTCAAGAAAGGGAAAAACATGGCTAATATTACCTCTAGTTCCAGTTCTTTGTAGCTCCACCCGCAGTGAAATCTCATTGGCCCAAATTCCCAAATCAAATATGATTTGATTAACTGTGATTAACTGAGTGATTTTGTCGCATCACACAGCATTTTCGTTCTCAGATTGGACAGAAAAATAACTTGTCGCTCAGGACTTGACGCATCATGCCTGTTTAAGACACAGTGTAAAACGTTTATTATTTTTTGCCTTTTTCCCCTTATTCTCATACAGCATAAACAACAACTTGTCATTTTCAGCCCCTCCAGAGCCTCCTGTGATTGAAGGTGTTCTGTCTGGAGTTTCTGTGTCTGGGGACTCTCCAGCTAAGGTGCATCATACGCTCAAATTCTTCATATGAGCATATTTATGAATAGCCAAGTCTATAATGTATATGGTGAGTTTAAGCTGACTTGTCTTTTATTGGGTTAGATTGCATCTTGTGAGACCAGAGATGGCTTCCCCAAACCAAACATCACATGGTACCGTGATCACATCCCCATTCACCCTGTGAATGGCTGTGAGTAACATTAATATGTTTTACATGAACCTTGTCCTAAACTTAAACCTCAAAATTTTAATTTTTCTCATCTAACTCATATTACTTTCTTTCTTCTGCAGAACACAAACAAAGATATTTTGAAGGATGTATGAGCTGTTTTTGTCCATACAATGTAAGTCAATGGGGCCCACATTTTTCAGGCTCCAAAAAGGACATAAAGGCAGCATAAAAGTTATTAATACGACTTGAGTAATCATATGCAATTTAATTTAATCCATTTAATTTAATCCATGTCTTCTGAAATGGTATGAAAGCTTTTGGTGAGAAACAGACCAAAATGTAGGTTATTTTTCACTATAAATTGTATTTATTTATAGCTCGTTCACACACTTCCAAATGCTTAATACATGCATAGAGCGCTATACACGATCTAGACACAATGTTGCCAGATTCGCGGTTTTCGCATCCAGTTGGGCTGTTTTGAAAATGTAGGCACAAGTTAAAATTATAGAGTCGTTGTTTGAGTTTTTTGGGGGATACTTTTAAATGTACGGCGGCTGCCAAAAGGTTGATGATAAACACTAAAAAACGAAAATGACAACTGCTTATTACTGTATAATGATACTGGGATTGAGTACCTGGCAACTGCATGCAGCGTCAAAGCATTATCATTTTGTAGCCTGCACTGTTTCATTCGGGCAAGATATCAAGATTTATAGTGAATAAAGACTTATATTGTGGTCTGTTTTTCACCCAAAGTGATCACATTGCTTGAGAAGACATGGATTAAACCATATGAGTCATATGGATTACTTTTATGCTGCCTGTGTATTACTTTTATGTCCTTTTTGGAGCTTGAACGTTTTGAACCCTCAGTGACTTTGTATTTACAAAAACACATATTGTACAGCTTTCAAAATATCCTTGTTTTTGTTTCGCAAGAGAAAGAAAGTCATACGAGTTTGAGATGCAGGAGGGTGAGTAAATTATGAGAGAATTAATTTAATTTTTAATTTTTGGGCAAACTATTCCTTTAAAATCTATTTTTCAGTCCTCATTACTGTAATAAAATAATTCAGTTCTTATGCCATTTTAAGTTCATATTCATTTTAATGAATGTAAGTAATATGCATGACCCAAAAACAGCTATGGCTGTTCAAAGATCTGAGTTCCCTGCTGGAAAATCCAGCAAAAAAACTTAAAAGCTTAAAGTTAACATGAAATCAAAATTGACCCAATTTACTTTTTTAATACATATTCCATGGTCTTACTGTGAATGATTTATCAGTGCATGTAAAACTTTAATCAAAATGAATCTTGCTCTGCCTCTGAAAAAACTTTCATTTTTTGCCCAATGTCATAAAGCCGTCTCACATTTCAGCCTCCCCTCCAACCTCCAACCATGATCCAAAAATTCAAATCCCACCCTATATTTTGTCTTATTGAATATCCTGTTTTACTCTGAAATATTTCAATGGTTTCATGTTGACATTTAGGTGGTAGCTGGTTTTACACCTTTTCTAGCTGGTCCTAGCTGGTCATTTATAGTCAATAGCTGGTCCAAGCTGGTCTAGATGGTTCATGAGCTGGACTGCTGGTCTTGGTCAATCTCATTAAAGCTGGTAATTCACCTTGGACCAGCATAAAACCAGCTACTGTGCTCCAAAAAACAAATTTACCACCTTTATATCACAATTGTGAATTAAAGGGTTAGTTCACCCAAAAATGAAAATCATCTCATGATTTACTTCCCTTTAAGCCATCCCAGATGTGTATGACTTTCCTTCTTCAGCAGAACCAAAGTGAAGATTTTTATAAGCACATTTCAGCTCTTTTTGTCCAAACAATGCAAGTAGACAGGTGCCATCAGGCTGCTGGCTGTTTGATGGTCCAAAAGGCATATTTAGGCAGCATAAAAGTAATCGACACAACTCCAGTCGATCAATTAATGTCTTCAGAAGCAAATCGATAGATTTGTATAAAATAAAAATAAAAAACACTTCCTGCCAGCAATTGTCGCATCAGTGATGTAAGAGCAATGGTGCGTTCACGCGAGAAGTCGGAAGTGGCACTTTGTGTACAACAGAGGACCAGACATCACGTGAGAGTTAGGTCATTTCAAAAAGCAATACAGCGCTGACCGGAAGCAATGAGATAAGGTTAAATACTTTTTAATTATTGATTTGTTTCTTACACCAACCTATCGGTTATCTTCAGAAGACATTAATTGATTGACTGGAGTTGTGTGGATTACATTTATGCAGCCTATATATGCCTTTTGGGCTGGCAAATAGCCAGCAGCCTGATGGCACCTGTTTACTTGCATTGTATGAATGTTACATTTATATAGCACTTTTCTAGACTCTCAAAGTGCTTTACATAGTATACGGGGAATATCCTCAACCACCACCAGTGTGCAGCATCCACCTGGATGATGCGACGGCAGCCATAGTGCACCAGGAAGGTCACTACACACCAGCTATTGGTGGAGAAAAGGGGGCAGAGTGAAAGAGCCAGTTCATGGAAGAGGATTATTAGGAGGCCATGATTGAAAAGGCCATGGGGGAATTTGGCCAGGACACCAGGGTTACACCCCTACTCTTTTTTTTTTTTTTTCTCCCCAATTTGGGTTGCCCAATTCCCAATGCGCTCTAGGTCCTCGTGGTGGCGTAGTGATTCACCTCAATCCGGGTGATGGAGGATGAATCTCAGTTGCCTCCACGTCTGAGACCGTCAATCCGCGCATCTTATCACGTGGCTTGTTGAGCGCGTTACCGCGGAGACATAACGCGTGTGGAAGCTTCACGCCATCCACCGTGGCATCCACGCACAACTCACCACACGCCCCACCGAGAGCAAACCACATTATGGTGACCATGAGGAGGTTACCCCATGTGACTCTACCCTCCCTAGCAACCGGGCCAATTTGGTTGCTTAGGAGACCTGGTTGGAGTCACTCAGCACACCTGGGATTCGAACTCGCAAACTCCAGGTGTGGTAGTCAGCGTCTTTACTCGCTGAGCTACCCAGCCCCCCCCCCAATCTTTACAAGAAGTCCCATGGAGTTTTAAATGACCACAGAGAGTCAGGATCTCGGTTTAATGTCTCATTCGAAGGACGGTATGAACAAATGTGCTTATACAAATCTTCACTTTGTTTCTGCAGAAGAAAGAAAGTCATACACATCTGGCATGGCTTAAAGGTAAGTAAATCATGATAGAATTTTCAATTTTGGGTGAACTATCCCTTCAAGCTCTGTTACTTCTTTAATGTTGCCATTGATGTGTATGTGTTTGTCTGTTTGTGTGTGTGATATTATCTCAGTGGTGAACATTGTAACTCTAGTGACGAGGGAATCAAGTGGTCTGTATACCGTTCAGAGTGATCTGCATTATAAAGTGATTAAGGAAGACAAGGACGCCCACTTTTCCTGTGAGGTCAGCTACTTTGTCCCAGAAGCTGTCAGGACAGCCGAATCCAAAGGAGTCAACATCACTGTTCATTGTGAGTCCCTTTCTGGTTGGATGTTCTCTGTCAGTCATATGTTCTAGCAAAACGTGTTACGCCGTGTTCTAACCAGATGTGTTCCATGTTAATTGGCCACGGCAAGCAACAAGACATATAGTATTGTTGGTCACTTGTTTTCTGTTTTTCTCACATTGTGCTGGGTAGCTCTGCGCACAGTGAAGTCTCATTGGTCCAAGATCCTGATCCATCAAAAATGTTCTGATTGGCTGTGATGTGTCACTTCGTAAAGCATTTCCACTTTAAAACTGTTTTGACACTGGAAAGTTTGCGACGTGTCTGGTTTTGACAAAATAGCACCTGCAGTTTCAGAATAGTTTCATGTTTTATGTCACATGTAATGGATTATTTTGATTTGACTCATCTTACATCAAAGTAGGGTTGCATTTGTCATGATACGGCTACAAAATACTTTACTTTGTCAGTGCTGACTAAATAACTGTTTGTGAGAATTGCGTTGCCCTGGCGAGACTTGTCTGAATGCACTATTATTCATGGCCTCTGGGTCTTTGTGTATGTACGTATGTTGCGTAGACCCCACGACCAGCGTCGCGCTATGGAGAGAATCGCCCGAGGGCTTGGTCAAAGAGGGGGACACAGTGGAGATCCGTTGCCAAGGCGACGGGAACCCCCCAGCACCCATCACTTTCAACCGAGAACAAGTGAGAATGGACTCTTTTTTTTTTTTTTTTTTTTTTTTTTTTTCTCCTTTTATTCTGACCATTTTCTTTCTGGATGGGAGGCTGTAAAGCATTGAGAAAAGCATGCATAGGCGACATCTGGTCCAGACAATGTGCTTGATATGAACAGAGTTAACAGTACCAGTACTGACTTAATGCAGCGTTATGTCTGCGTTTCGTATCTTAAATGCAAATGACTGTAAAATGACTTCTAAATGTGGCTGTTAAATTATTAGTTTAGCATATTGACTTCCTTGAAGAACTTAAAAGGTTATATCATACATTTTATCATTTTTCCTTTGAGGTCCACTTAAAACTTATATGAAAATGCTGTCTTTTAATGTGAAATGAGTAACAGTGCTTGCTCACGGGTTTCAGGTTTGCTGTTGTGTCCAATATACTTCAGTAACAGCCTCTTGTTAAGCCTGCATTACATTGTGGCATGTTTTAGGTGCAATTCAGAAACATGCAACTCACTTTAAATTAGTTTAGAGGGGGGGGGGGGGATGGGTAGCTCAGCAAGTAAAGACACTAACTACCACACCTGGAATCACAAGTTCGAATCCAGGGTGTCCTGATTGACTCCAGTCAGGTGAGTTGTGCGTGGATGCCGTGCAGAATAGCGTGAGCCTACACACACGCTAAGTCTCCGTGGTAACGTGCTCAACAAGACATGTGATAAGATGCATGGAATGACGATCTCAGACATGGAGGCAACTGAGATTCTTCCTCCGCCACCCGGATTGAGGCGAGTCACTATGCCACCACGAGGACTTAGAGTGCATTTGGATTTGGGCATTCCAAATTGGGGAGAAAAGGGGAGAAAATCTGAAAAAAAAAAATAAATAAAAATAAAATTAGTTTAGAAGCTCTATAAGGGAACCTCAAATGAAATGATCTTAATTTCAGTACAATAGACATTCACACTGTATGTTTTGTGTTTGTAAAAGTCCGATGTGGAGCTGGATTCCGATCAGGGTCTGCTGTTTCTGAAAGAGGTGTCTCGGGCAGACAGCGGTGTGTATGAATGTCACTCTCTGGACATGGATGCACTGGATCACGATGAGGTGGTGGAGACCATGCAGCTCACTGTACACTGTGAGTTATTTAACTTACCTCAGTCCAAGTCATATACCACATTGCACTCTCACCAAAATCTACTCAGCAGTCCCTACATCCATTTAAGTTGCATTTCAGCTGATTGTGTTGATGAAGTAATACTGTAGATAAGTTGAAATGCATGCATCGATCTGATAATGACAAATAAATGCATGGATTACAGAATTGAAAAGAAAGTTCTGGGTTCAATACAAAATAAGATCAATCAATATTTGTGGTATAATGTTGATTACCACAAAAAAAATGTCATCCCTCGTTTATTAAAACAAACTTTTTAAAAAATGAAGCAAAAACCGTGGTAATAGTAGGTACTTACAATGAAAATGCATGGGGCAAGTCCATAAACATTATAATGCACATTGTTTCACAAGAATAGCCACAAAACTTAAACATTATAAAAGTTAACACAATTTTAGTGTGATAAAAATCACCAAGAATATTAATTTAATAAGGTAAGGATCATGGACAGTCAGCCGGTCTCTCTGGCTCTGTGGAGTACTTGATTCTGATTGGTCAATCGTAATAATGACCAGTTGACTGTACATTACGGCTTATAGGTGATCTTGTATTATTTTGTAATAATGACCTGCAAACTGTACATTATCCTGCTAATTACATGGCTCCTTACTAACAAAATAAATGGACATGCAATATTGATTTGAGTTTAAATTGTTTTATTATGCGAGAAGAGTGGTTATTATTTATATGGATTAATAGACCTTTTTCACAGACTGTGATGACGCGTTTCCGCCTTATTTAGCAGCGTAAATCTAGCAAACGTTTTTATATGAAAATTTTTTTAAATATTGAGTGAAAGTTTAGAACATTATGCTTTGTATTATATTACCCTGGAATTAGTTTTAAAAAATAAATTACCACAGCTGCGAGGGGGTTTCTATTACAGCTGCTGAGAGAGTGACAGTAAATTTCATTCAAATGTAATAGTGGATTTTTCTTTTGGTCTTGGAGCAAATGGGTAAGTGAAAATAATATTTGCTGTGGTCTCCCATTCACTCCCATTCACCGCTGTTGATGTTTACCCTGTAAACTTTTACTTCAGCGTTCCAAAACCCGGAGCGTGAAAAAGATCTATTGTTTGAAAAGGGCAACACACTCTCATGGCGAAATTGTCAGGATTCGTACGACTTCTCTAAATTTGGCTAATTCGTATGATATCGTGCGACTGCACTCGTTTGAATTCCTACGACTTTCACTACAGCCAATGACGTCGCTGGACATCGTTTCCATCCAATACGTGACAATCACATGTTTCTGTCACACACAACAGCTTCCTATCATGTTTACACACTCCACTGATTGGTTAAGTTTAGATAAGGGGGTTGGGTAAGGGCATAATATTAATAAGTATGTCCTTAATGCCTCGTGCACGAAACTCGCGCTTAGTTTATGCGAACAAAATCGTGCAACATCACATGAAATAGCCACCTCGTAAATTATGAACGACTTTTCTTTTGTTATTAACTATTTTTATTGATTCCATTCAACAAATTAAATAAACATCACAGAAAATGCGGAATCAAATTATGTACATGACTTTTCATAAGATCGGGTTGGAAAAGGAATATTCCTTCCATCAGATCAATTCAAGTTTGATGTACCGCATTGATGTTTTTAGTAACTTGTGGCAGTAGGGGGCAGTCAGCGCTCCAGCTGTACAGGCAACAAGCTCCTTCAAACCAACGAGCCGGGTGACACTGCACTGTAAAATCGAATTAGTTAACCTTACCTAAAAAATTATGTAAACCGATTGATTGAAGTAAATGTACTTATTTGGCTCAAGTAAAGTGAACTAGGAATACTTTACTTGAGCCAAATAATGTATATTTGGCTTCATTTTACAGTGTACCTTCTAGGGATGGGCGATACTACTTATTTTCTTTTTTGATCCAATACCAAGTATTAGTAATGCCAATATTGGAGATACCAACACCAATACCTCTATTTAATTTATTTTTTTTTGCAAATTCTTGGGATAAAATTTGTCATTTTAAACATCATTTTTAAAAATACATACATTTGTTTTACATTTATTGGCCTAAAATGGAAATTATTAGTCTAATGTTTTGTTAAACCTTACAAAACTTAACCATGGTAAATATATATATATATATATATATTTTATAGATCAGTGTCATGCATACTAGAATATTACTATAGTAAAATCATGCATACTACAGTATTACTGTAGTAAAACCATTGATATTTGTATTAAAACCATGGGTTTAAACAAAATATGGTTTAACATAGTTACAATATCGGAAGTAACGTCAATATCGGAAGTATCAATACTTTAAGATCGATCCGCCAATCCCTACAGCCTTCTACAGACGTGCTCTTGCGCCTAAAGACAGCTGGACAGAGCACAACAGAATGCAGGGATCCCGAGACACATTTTTCAAAGTTTCAAACTACCTTTGACCTGACACAGTGTCCTATAAACACAGTGCTCATGACTAGAGGCACTAAAAACTTGTGAGATGCAACACAACCAAAGTAAGAGGCTCCAAAAGCAATTAAAAATAGCTCTCAGAGGGAAGTAGGGCAATAATAGGGTTATTTTCAATGATATGGAAATAAAACAAACAATATTTTGACTTTTAAGCCACTTTGTGTATTGTCTAAATGCTTAACTTGTCTGCTGACACAATATGTGTATATAATGTAATGTATGTGAATTATCTGAATTATAATGTTTATTTATTATATATTATAATTATTTGAGTTTTTATATACTAAATTATATTTATTTGTGGGCATTTCTCAGTAAATATTGATATGCAGTAAATTTGATTAATAAATCGGCACATCATGATATGAATTCAATTAAAAATCATAATCAATTGACAGCCCTAGTTAATATACTAAAATATTTTACAGTTCTTGTAGCTTGACTCATAGACTATGGCGCTGGCAATGTCAAGGTCATGGATTTGATTCTCAGTGAATAAATGTAAATGTCATATTTTACTGCAGAATGCCACAAAATTGTGACCATATTTCAGACTTCAAAATTGCATCACATCATTTAGTAAAGAATCATAATCGAACTGAATTATTGTCAGAGCAAACATTTACACCCCTTTAAGTAGCTATTTAGAGCCAACACAAAATTATTTATTATTACGGAGAGCATACAAAGAGAATTAAGGTCTTAACACAAAAGCATTGATAGTATCCACTGTCAGAAGAGAACACATCCTTTTAAGTTGATTTTAAGGTGGTACATAAATTAACTTGGGTATAATTCATGTCAAGGTTCACAACAAGGTATTTTCTCTGAATTGTTGACTGTTTATATGTGTTTGTGCAGATCTGGACCCAGCTGTGGTGGTGCCCAAAGACTCAGAGGTCATGCTGAAAGGGGAGAGTCTGACAGCCACCTGCAATGCCCTGTCATCTTTAGAGACCTCTACTGTGTGGTTTAAGGTAACACTGCAATGTATTCTCCATTCAGAGATTCACACCCCCATTCAGCATTCTAGACACTCCCATTCACTTTCTGTTTGCGCTTTGAGTTAATAGCTTTTTTGCAGCACATCCTTTCTTCTCTATGTTTGTTTGCATCCATTTGCATGTGCAGGATGGGTTTGAGGTCGGAAGAGGACACGTACTGCTGCTGCAAGATGCCACGTTTGACACAGCTGGACAATATGACTGTGAGGTGACTGTACCGCCTCTCCCAGGCCTGCAGACCAGCGGTTCTGTCCATATCATTGTACAAGGTAAACAAAATATCAACAAGTATCTAAAACAGATGAAATTCAGGATCAGAACGCAGTCTACTATGTAAAGTCTTGTAAAGCATTTGCAGACAGCATTTGTGTAATCCGGCATATCAAAAGCTTTGTTACTGGATATCTCCCCCCAGGTGCACCTCAGATGAATGATGCAGAGAGGGAGATTGAGCTGACAGAAAGAGTGGGGGGGTGGGTAAATTTGACCTGTGAGGTGAGAGGTCACCCTAAACCCGCCATAACCTGGAGCATCACTGGCAGTCAGGTAATACGCAAACATAGCTTATCTATCAGCCCTCTGACCTCTGCTCATGTTACAGGGTGTTTTGAATTGACGCCTTTGTCTTAAATGTGTGTGTGATGCATTCTCAGAGCTGGCGTGAGGTTGTTAAAAGAGAGACGGAGGATCAAATCTACAGTGTTGTGATGCTTAAAGTCAGTGCTGACACTGTAGCCATTTGCAACTCATCAAATGACTTTGGAATAGAGACCAAGACGTACAACATCAGAAGCAGTAAGACTTGATTTTCTTCTTTTATGTATACGGAAAGTTTGGCTGTGTCTTGTTGCTTTTTTATTATTTTCTATCCTGCTTTTGAGAGTACCTCTGGTTTATCTTTTATATATATATATATATATATATATAAATTGTTTAAAAAAACGTTAAGAAATGTATCATCCGGGGGCCTGGGTAGCTCAGCTGACTACCACCCCTGGAGTCGCGAGTTTGAATCCAGGGTGTGCTAAGTGACTCCAGCCAGGTCTCCTAAGCAACCAAATTGACCTGGTTGCTAGGGAGGGTAGAGTCACATGGGGTAACCTCCTCGTGGTTGCTATAATGTGGTTCTCGCTCTCGGTGGGGCACATGGTGAGTTGTGCGTGGATGCCGCAGAGAATAGCGTGAAGCCTCCACACGCGCTAGGTCTCCGCGGTAACGTGCTCAACAAGCCACATGATAAAATGCTCAGACTGACGGTCTCAGACGCGGAGGCAACTGAGATTCGTCCACCGCCACCCGGTTTGAGGCGAGTCAATATGCCACCACGAGGAGTTAGAGCACACTGGGAATTGGGCAATCCAAATTGGGGAGAAAATGGGAGAAAAGAAAAAAAAAAAGAAAAAAATTTATCATCATCGGATTTATAATGCATTTTACCATAGCATTTACTGTATTTTTAACTTTGAAGGGATAGTTCACAGCAAAATGAAAATTCTATTAACATTTAAAAAAAATTGGAACATAAAAGGACATATTTTGAAGAATGTTCTTGCTGCTCTTTTCCATACAATGAAAACTTGTAGGGACCACAGTTTGTCAAGCTCCAAAGAGGAAAAAAAGCACCATAGTAGCATGATAAAAGTTGTGCAGTCGTGACAACTCTTGGATATGTTTATATAATGTTTATTAATGGATATGACAAGTTTATATGTTTGGTCTTGGTGGACTACATCTGCTTACACTGCTGTTGCTGCAGAGCAAGTGCGAGTAGGCTTGCCATGGTTACCAGTTATACTCTGGACATAGGACTACACCGGTGTGAAATTTTATACGGGTAAAATGGGTAAACATTATGAAAGAAACTTACTTAATGACAACAGTTCCTATATCAATAGCCAAACAAATAGAATTGCCTACATAAATCGCCTAACGAGTTTGCAACTCATAAATAAACCTAAATGAACGCATTGAAAGCCAGATGTTTTTTTATCGACATGTCAAAATTACTGTTTACGCACACTTACAGAAGACGTTACTTTTATTGACAGCAATAACTGTGCGAGGTGGGACATGGTTTGCCCCGTTTTTTAGCAACTCGCACCCAAACTGCGAGAAATTGTCATGAAACACAGACACCTTCAGCATGAGTTAGAGATGCATCCAGCTGCAGACTCGCATCAGGTTCAACTATTGGTGAGTTGTGTGAGATAACACGGATGCTACATGACCAAAGCGGCTGCGGGGGAAAGATCAATTAAGATCAGTGCCATTCTGCGCACGTCTTATCATGTTTCCATCAAAAGAATTTCGTCAAAAATATAGCATTCAAGTGCACTATAATTGTTTCCCATCATTATTATTCCAAAACACCAGTAAACACATATTCATGACAGAAGAGAGGCTCAAATGACTTTGAGGAAAAACTGCAGCACTTGCAGCAACTGAGTTTTCTATAAAAAAACAAAAACATTATTAACACGTATAAAGACAGTGGCCCTAAAAGGCCAAATTTATTTTTAGTTATACTATTTTAGCACGTTAGTCAAATACTATAAACGGATAAGCCCAATTTTAAATGGAGAGCTTTAACGGCATATTAATTACAGGGAAGAAAACCCTGAACGGAAAAATACTGGCTCCATTGATTCGTTCTGGGAAAGCTTGTGTTTATTAGAAGGAAACATGGATAGATTTTTTTCCCCCTTTCTCCCTGGTCATAGCCTTTTTCATTATAGGTGTTGTGGCTGTTTGCAACAAATGTGTATTTGCGTGCGTCAGTGCTGTTTTTCAATTGTGAATGAAGTCACAATCACTCAAGTTAGCAAAATCACTGCTCAAGTTTGAAATCAAGCTGCCGTGTATTATTGTGTAGGCTATTGAGCAACGAAAATTACACCATAGAACCACTGCGTGTCCAACCAACAGTATTATCGGAATAACCGGTTTTGAACATGGATACGCACCGGTATGAAAATTATGACTTCGTAGGAAGTCTAGTGCGAAGACTTGGTACTGCTAAGACATACACAGACATGCTGCAACAGCATACAATACATGCTGCTACTGCTGAAATAAAACATGCATGAGTTCCTCAAGAAGATGATCTAGACCAGTGGTGCTGGGGTGGAGGTGGGTAAACGCTAAGAAAACTCATAGCTTGCACAGTGAGACCACCTTGCCGGGAAGGCTTATTTAAATCTTTGTTTTTAAATCTGTTTTGTAATTGGTAAAAACAGTTTGTTTTGCTACCAAGATTACACAGAAAGTTTGCAACATAGTTTCCTGACTGAACTTCAAGTCATTCCAAACAACTCATGCATTATATTCGAGATCTTTTGAATCCATATGATAGCTTTTTGAAGAACTAAACAAAATATACATTGTTATTAACATAAAATCTTTTTCTTTGTCATTGCTCTCACACTGCTTTCATTGCATGGAAAAGAGCAGTGTGAACATTCTTCAAAATGTCTCCATTTGTGTTCCATGGAAGTAAGAAAATCATATGGGTTTAGAGGGTGAGTAAATGAATTTTCTTTTTTGGTGGACTTTTCCATTAAAGGAATTTTAAATTCTCTCATCATTTACTCACCCTCATGCCATGCCAGATGAGTATGACTTTCTTTCTTCTGCAGAACACAAATGAAGATTTTTGGAAGAATATTTCAGCTCTTTAAGTCCATAAAATGCAAGTGAATGGTGACCAGACCTTTAAATCTCCAAAAAGCACATAAAGGCAGCATAAAAGTAATCCATAAGATTCCAGTGGTTTAATCCATGTCTTCAGAAGATCAATATTTATGTTCTTTTTTACTACAAATATCCACTTTCACCTGAAAGTGAAAGTGGAGATTTATAGTAAAAAAGGATTGAAAAATTGATCTGTTTCTTACCCAAAGTGATTGCAACGCTTCAAAAGACATTCATTTAACCAATGGAATCATATTGATTACTTTTATGAAGCCTTTATGTGCTTTTTGGAGCTTCAAAGTTCTGACAACCATTCACTTGCATTGTATGGACCTACAGAGCTGAAATATTCTTCTAAAAATCTTCGTTTCTGTTCAACAGAAGATAGAAAGTCATAAACATTTGGGATGGTATGGGGTGAGTAAATTAGAGAATTTCCATTTTTGGGTGAACTATCCCTTTAAATAAGGTGTCATTTAGACAATGCAGCTACAACAAAGGAGTTTGTTCAAATGTATTTTATTTGACTGTTAATATTTGGCAAAGAAATTGTGGATGGCAACAGTTGCTAAGAGAACTGGTCAGAAACCCTTTTAAGGCTGGGCTTAGCGAAGGGTCAATTAAAAATGTTAATGTTGTCCCTTGTGTTCCCCCAGTTCCGTTCTCTCAGACTCCAACGGCGAGAAAAACTTCAGGTAACAATTCTTTTATCTGCTGTTCAGTATGTCTGTCAGAATGGATTGCTAGTTTTAAACCAACTTCAAGTTTAAAACCAATCCCAAAGCTCATTCCAACCAAACAAATAATGATCAGCTGATGTACTTGAATAATTCATAGGTTTTATATGGGGAAGCCTCCGCAGCAACTCTGTTAGTTTGGATCTTTGTGCCGGCCTCTGGGCATATTTAAAATTCTGTGTGAAGAAAAGTCATAGAGCAAAATAAAGCAAAAACTGAAGCAGACATTACTTCAGAAAACAGGGCCTGATCCAGCGCCAAATGTTTTTCCAAGATGAATGTATAATTAGTGCAATGTGAATATTTTAACAAATGTTTTGAAGTGCTGAGCAGGAGCCGCAATTATGGTGAACAATGTGGTAGCAGCCTGCTGTTTTATTGAGTAGATTTAACTCATAAAATTCATTCCCAGACAATTGTTCGTGTTCTCTTTATGTGTTTATTTATAGCATTTGATGACGCTTCCTCAGAATTGTGCTCCTCATTTGCTTTATATGACTCTTAGGACTCGTCACTTACTAAAATGCTCTAATTATATGTTTCACGTAGTTCATACCAAAGCTTGTTTTATTTATAAGGTCATATGTCCTTGTCATGTGGCACACATTTTAAATTTCAGTGTTCCACCCATTGTTTATGTAAAAAAGTGCTGTGCAATTTGTCCTTCATTGCTCTTACCCTAACGTGATCTCGTATGATATTTCACTTATGTTGAATGTATGTATTCTTTTATTGCATTTCAGCATGGATTAATTGTCTCTTGTTGAAATGATAATAGTTCATTGGTTATCAGATATCAGTTAGTCATACTAATGTTGACGTCTTTCATTTTCTCTCTCCAGTGGATAATAGTGGTGTGATTATTGTGGTGATTATTGTAAGCATACTGCTGCTGGCCATCCTGGGCAGCGTCTTCTACTTCCTGTATAAAAAGGGCAAGTTACCTTGTGGACGCTCAGGCAAGCAAGAAATGTATGTAATACTGTATTCCTTTTCATCTATTTTAATATCACTGTGTCATAGGGTTGGGAATCGAGAACCAACCCTATGTTCCATGTTTAAAAAAAAATACTGGAACCGAATGACTTTTATGTCTTTCTGTTCCGTTAATGTTTCATGAGCACACATCTTTCAGCTGATGTGCACAGAACATGTTATTAAAATACTCTTGACAGTGTTTCATGTAGCACTATTCAGCGGCAGCGCTGCCCCTTTACTAAGTCTACAGCACAAAATACACAGCGTGACCAGTGTATATTCATTCCCAAACAAATGATTCTTAAAAGTCTTCTTTTTTTTTTATCTACAACACAAAACACATGGAGCAACTGGTGTAGTCTGATTCTCGAACAAGTGATTCTTATGAGCTGATTCTTTTGAAACTACAGTGTGAATCGCAGAGTGTGACCAGTGTAAACCGATTTCTGAAAATCTTTGTTATGAGCTGGTTCTTTTATTTTTTTCTCCCAATTTGGAATGTCCAATTCCCAATGTATTGTCCCAACTAAGTCCTCGTGATGGTGTAGTGACTCACCTCAGTCTGGGTGGCAGTGGACGGATCCCAGCTGCCTCCACGTCTGAGACCATCTACTCGCACATCTTATCACATGGCTTACCGGGCGTGCCACCGCAGAGGCACAGCGCGTGTGGAGGCTTCACGCCACCCACTGCGGCAACCACGCCCAACTCACCACGTGCCCCACCGAGAGCAAGCCACCTTATGGCGATCATGAGGAGGTTACCCCGTGTGACTCTACCCTCCCTAGCAACCGGGCCAGTTTGGTTGCTTAGGAGACCCGGCTGGAGTCACTCAGCACGCCCTGGGATTTGAACCAGCGAACTCCAGGGGTGGTAGTCAGCGTCTTTACCACTGAGCTACCCGGGTCCCCATGAGCTTGTTCTTTTAAATCTTCAGGGCGAAACATGGAGCATGATCAGTGTAGTCTGATTTCCGAACGAGCGACTCTCAAGAGCTGGTTCTTTTGAGTCTACAGCACGAAACACATAGTATGACCATTGTAGTCCGATTCCCAAACGTACGACTGTTATGAGATGGTTCTTTTGTTTTTACGTAGCAAGTGTACTTCTCAGATTAAATCAGGCAGTGCAGTTACAGTACTGACTGGTTCAACAATGTGTAATTACAGATAGGCCTACAGATTATGAGTTTTGTTGTAATCAGTGGAATTTTATAAAAATCAATGAATTCATGAAATACGTTATGACATATTCTGCTTGTTTAGAATTTGTATTTAACATATAGTTAGGACAAATTACTGGATTTAATTTACAGTATGCCTTTAAAAAGTATTTGAAAAGTCAATAGAAATCCTGTATAAAGAATTGTATGAAGTGTATTTCCTATTTCCAAATATTTTTTTCATCAAACGTGAGAATTGTTAATGGAGCCGTTAAGGAATCTGAATATTTCAGAGGATATTGGAACCAGGATTGTTAAATTCTTTATGATTTATATCCCTACTGTGTCAGTTCAGTAAATGAATATGGCTTTGAAAGATACCCTTACAAAAAGTACCATGTTTTTGTTACATTTACCAAGGTAATAACATTTTTTGGACATGTACTTTGAAGTACCTTTGGAGGACCATGTAAATGGTACATGAATGTGGTAATCATTCAGTACCATGGGATGTCAAAGCAACCTGGTATTACCATCAAAAACTATAATTTTACCATGGTAGTGGCACAGTCCTTTTTGTAAAGGTAATTTGATAGCATAGTCTTTATTACAGTGCTTGCAAGGGAGCTCTGCATTGATGTTCCTCTAACATTGCAAGTAGGGGTTTGTTCTTACCTCTACTCTGACACGGCAAAGCGGCTATAATGCAGAATTTTATTGACAGAACCAAAGCCTAAACTTAAATCTAAAACTTTAACTCTATTCTTTTGCTGCCATGCAAGCACTGATATTTTCCTTAAAACATCATTGAATAATTTGTGGTACCAAATGGTGCGGTCTGGTGTATCAGTATGTTAATCTCTATAGCATTAATGCCTACAGCACCAAGGAGAAGACGAACAAGGATGACATTGTGGTAGAGATGAAGGCAAAAAAGATGGAGGAGTCTGTGCTACTAAAGGGAGTCAACGGTGACAATAAACCACCCACTGACCAGGTAACTATGAATGCTGAGATTTCAAGAACTAAATCATTAGTCAAAGATTAATGATCATAATGGGTAAAGAATTTTTAAAACTGAAGTTATTAATTTCTGTGCCCCACCCTCCCCATTTTCCATTGGTTGACAAACAGATAGTCCCGCCCCAAACTCACACCATTCGTTAAACCAGTGTTGCTGACTGGATAGGTTGCACAAACAAACAGAGGAATGTTTTGATAGCACCACAGTATTACACTTTTGTTGAAATCAACCTTAAATTGAGAATACTTAAAAAAAAAAGTTGACTGCATACTAAACTGAAATACAAAGGTGATTTCTTTTGTCTTTATTTCACCTGAACTAACAGTCTTATTTACAACTCTTTCCTGGGGTAAAGAACTCTACTCTTAGCTCATAAAACGGAAGCTTACCAGCGATTAAAGACCCTATTCTGTGCCTCCCTGCTGGCCCAACAATCAAGTCTTAAGACTTGGAGGACTTCTTGTGGAGCAGTCATCTCTTCTGGATAAAGTGGACTGTACTTCTGTTTCTTGTTTGTAAGCAGCAGCATTCACTTTTGAGTAAATGGGACTTATGTGAGCTGATCCAAAACGGAAGATCGCTCTCCTTTTTCTATTGATTCGCCAACTTGTTTTTTTTTTTCAAAGATATTTGACCACGTTCATGAAACACAAACAGAAGGAATTCCTGTGTAAATTGTTCATAAAACCATTTTCATGTAAATTGTTTCACTGAATTGAATGCGACAACGTACACAAGAACGATTTTACAAACTATTTGCTTGTTTTATGAACGTTTTATGAGGCCCAATGTCACAGTGTCAGTTTTAGACATCAAAAATGTATATACTATAAATATATTTAGTTATTGATCCTACTTGTGACCTTTGTGCGCTTTTTTTTAAGCTCTGTTCAGCAAATATTTTAGTTTCTGTTCTTTCATAACAGCCAAGAAGCATACTTGGAGAAAAAAAAACAGAAAATGTTTTGTTTTTATTAGTATCAGACAGTTGGATTATTAGAAAAATTACTGAAACATATGACAAAAAGCTGATTTTGTTTTATATGTAAAGAACAGTTTATCACATCTTGTAATATTCCAGAAAATCACAAAAGACCAAATAGTAAAACTTAGTTCAGTGTTAATTTAAATATAAATGCTGTAATTTAAGGGAAAACATTACCTAACAGACATTGAGAATAACACCGATATACCCATACAACATATCATATACCCATAGCCCTTCACAATAAGAAACCCTGTCCAACTTAGACCCAGTAAGCAGATAAACAAGTCAGGGATTCAACCAATAGCAAGCTGATACATGATCCAACCTCATCAAACTACTGCAGAGCTCATGTACTCTTTGTAAATAGTAGTAGGAAAGGAAATTGTAGTTTTTGTTTTGTGTTTTGACTGCTGAGGGGAATTGCGGCTCCCTCTATTTCTGCCTCAACTGCAGTGCCTGAGGAAATGTGTCTTCATTTTACGTCAAAGTTTGTTACACTGAAAGCTTGTGTTTTGTATTGTTTGTTTTCAGCATTTCTCTGTATTTGGTGAAGGGGAAAGTTTTGATTCCTTCAAAATGCTATGAATATTTGTACATTTTTATAAAGAGAAGCATTATGTTTTTGCCCGAAAAGGTTTTGCCCCTTAAAGTGATAGTTCACCCGAAAATTCTCACCATTTACTCATCCTCATGCCATTCCGGATATGTAGGACTTTCTTTCTTCAGCAGAACACAAATGAAGATTTTTAGAAGAATATCTCAGCTCATTTGGTCCATACAATGCAAGTGAATTTTGAAGCTCCAAAAATCACAGTTAGCATAAAAGTAATCCATACGACTCCAGTGGTTAAATCTTTATCTTCAGAAGTGAAATGATAGGTGTGAGTGAGAAACAGATCAATATTTAAGTCCATTTTTACTATAAATTCTCCTCCACTTTCACTTTCACATTCTTCTTGTGTTTTTGGAGATTTGCATTCTTCATGCATATCGGCTCCTACTGAGCAGGGAGGAGAGTTTATAGTGAAAAAGGACTTAAATATTGATCTGTTTCTCACCCTCACCTATCAAATTACTTCTGAAAATATGGATTAAACCACTGGAGTCGTATGGATTATTTTAATGCTGCCTTTATGTGCTTATTGGAGCTTCAAAGTTCTGGCCACCATTCACTTGTATTCTATGGACCTACAGAGCAGAAATATTCTTCTAAAAATCTTTGTTTGTGTTCTGCAGAAGAAAGAAAGTTATACACATCTTGGATGACATGAGGGTGAGTAAATGATGAGATTTTTGGGTGAACTGTTTCTTTAAAGAAATCTTTTGTTTGATAGTGTTTTATTTTGGTAGTTTTTTTTTTTAATTATTATTATTATTTGGAAAAGTGCATTTTTGAGGCAGTTCCACTTGTCATTCAGGCATTACTTATTGTCTTATGTTTTAATGTACATAATTTATACAGTTTCACTGACATGATGTTGAATTTGTTAATACAGTACTACACATACTAGACTATTGTTTCCAGACCCTAAACTATACTTGGACAAACCACATTTCATTATGGCTGGACTCATGCATTATTTGAGCTGCACATCTTATGGTTTAATTACAAAAATCTGAAAAGTTGACTCATTTTGAGCATTGTTGTGTTCACCTTATTGTCCTCCATAAGTCATGGTTACTTAAAAAGCCTTTACATTAATGGATGTAACAGAGAAACACAGGCACCTTTTTTGTTTGCATGAGTTGCATTGTTAAAATGGCATTTTAGCAATCTTTGTGTTGTCTAAAGATTAGTGCGAGCCATTTGAGACTATTGTCAGAACACTGCTTATTACATTGACCTGTGGACCTTTCCTTGCCTGTCCATGTGAGAAAAATATGTTTTATAAGTGCAAACTATCATTATCATTGTAGAGTGTTCACAAACACAGTAACGCCATGTTTCATGTTGGTTGTAAATTAAGTACTTGTGGTTTGATGCTTGCATTTTATTTATATATATATATATATATATATATATATATATATATATATATATATATATATATATATATAATTGTTTCTCATTTTTTGGCCCCAAAAAAATAAATAAACAACAATAAAAAATACAAATAAAGATATGTTACATTCAGTGTCTGTATCACGCTTCTTGGAAAGATTCATTGTGATGGATATTTTTAGATGCAAACCGTAGAAAATTAAATGGCACAAGCCTAGTCAGCCGACTCTTTGTCCAGTTGTTTTCTTTGGCGCACTAATTCAGTAGTGCAGAAAATTGTTTTAACAGAGTCTGCTAAAGTGAGCTGTCCAGCACTTCCTACACTGCTGTTTCCATGGTATCTTGTATTGTGACCACTGCCTGCATATGGCATATTTGCACAATCATTCAATCTCACAGAATACACTGTTCTTTACTGTTATAAAATGTTCTATAAGTGTGCTTAATTGCAGTGTTAAAATCTAGAATGTATTTATATGGTTCTCAATAGCCCCTCTTTGCTTATAAAGAAACTACAAGGCCTATTTTAAGATGTCTGTAGCTTATATTTTATACTGTTACACTAAGTTTGTTTTGACAGTCTATAGGACACAATGTCAGTGAACATTGTCATTCACAGTGTGCAGAAGGATGCTTCACATAAAACAACATGATTGTGTTATAACAGTATGATACTGACATTCTGTCTCTGTTACTTATAACAGTAAATGACGTCAAAATTAGCATGAACAACATTCAACTTAATCAACGTGTCAGACATTTCTATTTCATGACTGGGTAGAATTGAATGAAAAGGAGAGTAAGGTTGCCCTCTACTTGTCACTAAGTTCAGACACAGCTCGAGCAATGAAGCTGTCCTGGATCACAATTCCTTTTGAACGTTTTGTGTTGTTTATTTTCCTTAAAGGTTAAACGTTAATGTGTTCAGATAACCACGTATGATGTTCGTTGATTATAATGGCAGTGTTCTTTATCGCGCCGCTAGCATAGAGCAGTAGAGAATGAAATACTGTTTTATCGTTCCGCTGTCGTGAAACAACTCCTGCAGCATTTAATAACAACTTCTTATTCATGTCTCATAAATGAAATTATAACAACATTTTATGTTTGTATTTGTATGAAACGTTTCCCCCTGCAATCATTCGCCTTGCCAGTACAGCATTTACGGTTGGAAACGACTGGAAATATCTGTTTCCAGCTAATCACTTTAATACTTGTGCGACCTTTGGGACATTTTTGTCTTTTTCATTTTCATTTTTTCGATCATTTTGGCTGTGTTAATGCCAACGGAATAAATTTAGCCAAAGGTGTGTATTTTTGGGGGAATTTTGATATTTCAACCTCAGTCCCTATAATACATCTATAATACACTGTGTACACAAAATAGTTACACTCAGGACCTTAAGGACAAAAATGTCCCCATTGAAACTCATTAAAACTGCAATATTTGATCCCAGTGCCATTAAAGAATAAAATCATGAATTCTATGATATTATGCTTTCATTCTGGATCCCTGGCTTCAAAATATACATTTTTTATATTTTCCACCAGATGGTGCCATTTTTCTCATGTTTAGCCTATGGAGCAAATACATGCTTTTTTCCTATTTTCTATTTGCTGTATTATAGAGCACTGCAGGCCAATTGAATAAATGATGCAGCTAAAATGGTGTGGGTGTGTTGGTATGGATGTCAGAGTGTACTTTGTATGTGTGTATTGAGAAGCTTTTGTGTGTGTGTGTAAACATCAGTGGCATTATGTAAACAAACTGGCATTTAAAGGGTTAAAATCCTGAAAATTAATTAATATTTGGTAGTTATGATCAGGACTGATATTGGTTAAAAAATCAAGTTAAGCGAAAGTGGAAAATAATATTAATATAAAATATTTTGATGACAGTTTTTTAACATGGACATTTTTGTCCTCTAAGGTCCTGATTCAGTTTTTTTTATTTTTTTATTTTTTTATTTTTTTAAATCTGACACTGCACAAAAAATAATAATGCATCAAAATCAATGTTGTTGCTAATCATTGACATATCCCAAACTGTTATAATCCCCCCCCCCCCCCCCTTTTCATTTAGTATATGGAACATAATTATTTTTTCATAAAAAAACAACAGTGGCATTATATAAACAAACTGGCATTTAAAGGGTTAAAATCCTGAAAATGAATAAAAATTTGGTAATTATGATCAGGACTGATGTTGGTAAAAAAAAAAAAATTAACTAATTGAAAGTGGAAAATATTATTAATATATAATATTATTATGGCAGTTTTTTCATGGGGACTTTTGTGTCCTCTAAGGACCTCTGAGTAACTTTTTTTATTGATGCACAAGGGTTAATGGAATATCAATTATCCAGATATTAATCTTATAAAGTTTATAAAGGAGTTGAATGTAATATTAATATTATAAAAAGATGTTTTTCTAATTTTCTTTCAGTCAAATTTTTTTTTTTTAACAACCCTTACAAAAAGTACTGTGGCAGGCAGCAGTACCATGTAACAGTGATGGTATCGGTACAGTAACTTGGTATACATACTTCAAACTATAGGATGGTACTGAATGATTCCCTTTCATATACCATGGTACCTTAAAGGTGCACGCAGTAATTTTTCATGCCGATTCTGTCGACGGCAGTTAACGAAACATTCTTGGATGATAACATATCTGTGGTGGATAATCTCTTTACTCAAAAACAGCGAACACAAAAACGCTGCAGCGTTGCTATGGTTATCACTTAAGTGATAACAATAATAATAATAATAATATCACTTAAGTGGTTAAAAAAAAAAAAAAAAAGATTGACAATTGTCAATCATCTCAAAAGCACTTTTTTCCCCTAAGAGTTCTTCTTGTGTTTTTGGAGATTTGCATTCTTCGTGCATATCGCTCCTACTGAGCAGGGAGGAGAATTTATAGTGAAAAAGGACTTAAATATTGATCTGTTTCTCACACACACCTATCATATCACTTCAGAAGATATAGAATTAACCACTGGAGTCGTATGGATTACTTTAATGCTGCCTTTATGTGCTTTTTGGAGCTTCAAAGGTCTGATCACCATTCATTTGCATTGTATGGACCTACAGAGCAGAAATATTCTTCTAAAAATCTTCATCTGAGTTCAGCAGAAGAAAGAAACTCATATACATCTGGGATGACATGAGGGTGAGTAAATGATGAGAGAATTTTCATTTTTGGGTGAACTATCCCTTTAAGGATGCATGTAATGTTGTGAAGAATACTGACATCTATCAAGAATGCTGCTTTTTTTAATAGTATGTGTATGTTATTTGCCTGTATGTATTGCACTACTAGCAGAAGCGCATCTCAATCTCATTTGTTAATATGCTGTCTATCACACTAATCTTGTGCCCTATAGCAGGTAAGGCTCAGTACCTGATATAATGGCATTGTACAATACTTCCTTACTTGGCTCATTTCCCACACTACGTTGGAGCTTGAATGAAATTAAACTTTTGGAGGTTTTGAAGAGCACAAATCTTCCCACTGTTAGCCCATAGGATGGGCCGATGAATGGCTCCATGTTTCTGGGAATTTAGCTGGGACGGGGTATATTGGGAGGAAAGAGTATTATTTCATAAGAGGCTCAAGCTGCATAGAGAAGAGGAAGTGAGCGATCAGAAGCATTGTAAGGCTGTGATTGTGTCTGCTGTGTCAGGCCACTCTCAGACAGGAAGGGGTTTTGTGTTGAAAACGGTTGCTGAGTGCATGTCTGGAGATGTCACTTGCAACTGGACGACTTGACAATGCTGTAATGCCAGAATGAGAGATGAGGTAAAAACTGGAACTTTTTGCAAGCAGCATTGAGCTCGAAGGATGTTTCGGTTCATACATGTATTGAACTTTATTTAAGGTTTGTAAATGGAATTTCTGCAAAATACATATGAGCAATTGAGTCACCCAGTTGAGATGATATTCATTATTGTTTGAGAAATTACGTCTGAATTAGTGTCAAACGAGTGTCGAAGTCAAAATTGTTGATACATTTATCTGCAAGTCTATTGACTGTGTGCACTCTTATTGACTTTTACATAAAAACTTTTCATTTCCAGTACAGAGATGCCCTTATTCATTGTGGAGACGAGTTGCAGCCTGATTGGCTGGTTCTTTCTGTATGTGTTGCTGTGTCATTTGAATGGTGAAAGAGATAATGAGTGGAATTGCAGACTGGTAACTCTGATGCATGGCATCCTGATAGTCTGTGTGACTGCCTATATTGGGTTTATTGCTGGACCATGGCCTTTCACACACCCAGGTGAGTTCTCCTGCCCTGTTTTGATGTTTTTTTAAGCTTTTTACTAATTATTAATGGAAAGCATCACTATTACTATTGCTTATACTGTGGATTCTTTTTTTTTTTTTTTTTTATTTTAACAACCCCAAGTCTAACCTTCTGTGTGACCCGTCATACAGGACATGAATAATTTCTCAAATTGGGTGGGTTTCTTTTCTAAGTGATTAAACTCTGGTGCATGTTTGGGCTGCCGCCTGCAGTTTTTAACACTCAAATTTAAAAGCTCACCATTCACACATACTGTGCACTAACTGCAGAAAAATTGGTCAAATTTTTTTGAACCCCCCCCCCCCAATTAATCTCCCTTTAAAAGTCTTTTTTCATTCCACTAGATGGCAGCAAGTAATAGTAAAAAATATTTTTTCCTCTTTCACCTTCCATCACAAAATGCAGATCTGAAATGTAGGTGGCACTCTAACACATTTTAGCCCTCACAATATGCTCATCCATAGACATTCAGTCTAATGTTCAAGCACCACCCTTGTTATTTCATCAAATATCTCGGCCTCTGAGTGGACTAGAAGCTCAATCTAGGTGTCATTAGAAAGCTGAGATCTTTTGCAATTATATAAAATATTTTATCACCAATAGTTGATTACATGTTTTTCCAATGATTTGTTTAGCATGCTTGTCCTGCTGGACCTCATATTTTGTTCTGGACATCTAAGATATAACATTCAATAATTCACCCAAGCAAGCTCACAGACAAGTAAAAATAGCTACTTTTGTAGAAAACTGCTTAAGGTAAAAGCAGATTTAAAGTTTTTGGCTACATGAGGCTTACAGCAGCAGTTATCGGAGCATAAAAGAGACGTTTGTATTTGATGTCTTACAGAAATCATATTTTACTTTGTGATTTTTTTTTTTTTTTTTTTTTAAATCTTTCAAACTGTGGTATTAGGGCAACATATGAAACTATATAGTCACATGCCTGAGAATGAGAGCTTTCATTTTATATATGACATGTCCATTTAAGTGCTATGTGAAAGACTTTTATATTCATACTAATATTTCTACCATATTACCTCTAGGTGGCGCTTATTTCCAACTTGGTTGTATTCAGCTCTTAATTTGTTATTTAATGTAAAATAAATGCAAAAGTGATGGTGTTCTATGAAATGTTCAGATTCTAAGCTTTCAATGATACCACATATACTGTACCTGCATTATGTATACGGGGACTTTTATGGGGATCTTTTCGTTTTAGGCATAAACTTATTTTTGCGGGTTGGTCTATAGTGTTTAAGTGGTTGATTTTCAGCTGTTAGACAGAAATCATATAGGCTTACATTGAAGCAGCAATGCGAGCCACATTTGGGGACCAGAATATCATATAGACTGAAGGGGGGTCCTCTTGTGAGCCAGTAAGTAACCATCAAGAATACCATAGTAAACACCATTCAGAATACCTTATCTCAGCCCTATAGCAATGCTTCTTCTATCATCTACAATTCTTGCAAGGACAGAAGTATTGATCACTCTTCATTGTAGGGATGCCTTTAAACACTAAGTATTAAACTTTGGCACATAAATTATTCTGCACCATTTGTGCTACACACGAATGATACCTCATATTAATTTTCTAAATTTGGATTTATAATTTTCACTGCCGGATGATACTGTAAAACAGATTTAAAAATCCCACAGAGATGCATACATACAGCTGCAACACCCTGACAAACACCATAGACAGCAAGATTTGCATTCACATAATGCTGTTTTATCCATGTAAGATTTTTCGATAATACTGTAAAGGCATTACAATCCAAAATTATCACAGACTCTAGGGCAAAAATGTCTCCAAAAGTGAGAAAAATGCCCCTGAAATGAATTCATACAGTATATGGGTGTTTCTTCACCTTCAGACAATTTCATGTCCCAGGTGGTGATTTTTAATAAAACCAACAGATTTAAACTTTTTTTCTTTTTTTCCCTTTTTTTTATATGAAGGTCACATTAAAACTGACTTGGAAACTTTACCAGGGCTTCAGTATTTCTCTTGGTACTTTTCAACTGCCTTTTATGTATAGATTTTACTCTTTTAGCCTTGTCCTAGACCCAGACTTTCAATATTAAACTATTAAAATATAATATACAAATACAAATTATTACAAGTTTAAAACTATGATAATCTAAAGAAATATTAAATAAAGCATTTAAATATTTTTTGTGTGAAAATGATTTCTAAAAATTTTTTTTAAGTTACGACTGTCCCACTGTTGTGGTGTCATTTCCACCACACCAAATAATTTTGGCCCCGATAAAGTTTTTTAAAAGTTAGTGTACTTGTTAACAAAGTTGACATAATTGTCAGTGAAGAGCATGCTTGGGAAGAAATATACAGTATATGAAGAAACCAAAGAAAATTCAAGGTTAATATCACTTGTGTGCAGAGTATTTTTATTGGGTGTAATTTCCAATCAAGCCAACAGGCTCTCACACTCTCACAGCGAAATCGTCAGGATTCGTAAAATGTTTCTAAATTTGGCTAATTTGTATGATATCCTGCGACTGGTCTCGTTTCAATCCTCGCGCCTTTCACTACAGCCAATGACGTCACTGGACATCGTTTCCATCTAATACGCGACAATTACTTGCTTCTGTCACACACAACAGCTTCCTATCATGTTTACACACCCTACTGATTGGTTAAGTTTAGATAAGGGGGTTGGATAAGGGCATAATATTAATAAGCACGTAATTAACACCTGCACGAGCTCGCGCTTACTTCCGCATTAGACATCCGGGAACTTGCACGTGATGAAGTCGTACAAGTTTATGCGAACAAAATCGTGCGACATCACACGAAATGGCCACCTCGTAAATTATGTAGGACTTTTCATGAGATCGGGTTGATCAGGCTGTAATTTTGCCAAATTATGCAAAAAGTGTGAAAATATAATTACATATTGTTTATTTAGGATACATAAAATGCTAGTTATGTAATTAGCCTCAGCAAGACAAATAAGTCTGCTTTTGTATTTCAAAAATATAAAAAAATTTAATTTCTATCACTGTCATTTCCACCACAGAATTCCATTTAATACAATCCAGAATTTGTGGTGGGAATTTTCATGACTTTCAGAAAATATGACAGATCTTGTGATGCATGTACATATGTTGGACATTGTTAGAAGACAAATAAAATAAACTAGTGAGAGTGTGAAAAATGTTTTTATTTTATTTTATTTTTTTATGATTACTTTACAGGGAAATTCACTGGGCAGAAGGGGCCGGAAGTTGAAGAAACACCCTTATTTCATAATATTCTATCCTAGGTCTTAGTTACAGGTCTATTACATGTCAATTTACACCATAAGTTTGTTTAAGACACTTTAAAGACCATTTCAATTAATTTATTTAATTTTATTGATATTTATTATTAAATATTGGACATAAATGGACAGACAACAGGTTGTGTGTTATATGAGAAAAACTAAGCGCTCATAAACATAAAATCATTTTCAAAAGGCAAATATTACCCTTTCATAGAAGTTAATTTCTAAATTGATTACAACTGTGTGTCGGGTTTAATAAACCCTTCCAAATGTAATTGGATCTGACTTCTTGCCACCAGGCACTGAAAACACATCACACCAGATCCTGGCTCTGGTGCTCAGCCTGGGATACTTCCTCTTTGACATGGCTTGGTGTGTGTACTTCCGGACAGAGGGTCCGGTGATGCTGGCCCACCACACCATGAGCATCCTTGGGATCCTGCTTGCTCTGGGACTGGGTGAGTCGGGCATCGAGACCTGTGCCGTTCTCTTCGGCAGCGAGATTACCAACCCGCTCTTGCAGGCTCGCTGGTTCCTGAAGCGTATGGGCTGCTATGACAGTTTGGCTGGAGACGTGGTGGACCTGCTCTTCATTGTCCTATTTGCTTCTGTGAGGATCGGTGTTGGGAGCAGAATGCTGTACTGTGAGTTAACCTCTCCAAAGCCATCACTAATCGTAAAAGTAGGTGGGGTGGCTATTTACTCCCTCTCGTGGATCTTCATGGTAGACATTGCACGCTTTGCCTGCCGGAAAACTCAAACCAAATACAGGCGATGGACAGAACAATTCAAACTGGATGATGTCAGAGGACGTGCTGCTAAAGTGCAATAGGTCATTCTGCATTTGGGCTGGTACATTTGCAAAACTGTTGATGTTTGTGTAGCTAGACGTCATTACCACGAAACCTGACCAAAGTACATAAAAAGGATTTTGGGTAATACTTTACAATAAGGGTCCATTTGTTAACATTAGTTAATGCATGAGTTATCATGAACTAACAAAGAAGAATATTTTTTTACACAATTTATTAATTTGGGTTAATGCTAATTTAGGAAAATACAATTCTTCATTGTTAGTTCATATCAATTCATAGTGCATTAACTAATGTTGACATATAGGCTACAACTTTAGATGTTTAAAATGTATTAGTTTATGTTGGAATTAAAATGAATCAAGAATA